>NW_026783292.1:600000-841025 GCF_949774975.1 Lagenorhynchus albirostris | reverse complement strand
GGCCAAACAGGAGGTTAAAGGCACTGACTCTCCAAGTCGGGAGAGTGTTAGTAAAGCGTCTGGAATGTTGCACCCGAGTACCGGGGGACGAAAACTGAGACATATTGGAACACGTCTCCCGATCACACGGTTGATCATACTCTGGGTTCCACATGCATGTTTTAGCTGAAGGAAGAATACCTTAAACCTGGAGAGTTGAGACCCGTGGAATGGGTACCATGCAATATGACTTCAAAGGGTCTTCATTTGCTCACCGAACCTCTCCAATCCTATCACTGCTGCGTTTATGCCCCTGCACACATGCTTGATTCTCTTTTGGAGTCATAGCAATCCATAGGTTTTAAGATACTTCCTAGTCAGGTACATTCTTAGGTGTTTAATAGGGGGTGTTGAATCCATTTCGTTGAGCAAGGAGTAGATCTTGTCTATTCCATATTTGGCTTAAGGAACTTTATCTGTGCTCATTTCAATCTCTGGTTTTATGCAGCACCCCAACTCACCTTTCCCCTTAAGCAAGCATAAGTTGGTTTTCTAAATTTGAGACCCTGTTCTGTTTTGTAATTCAGTTCCTGTGTAGCCAAGGTTACATTCCGTGTATTAGTGATATCTTATGATGTTTCTTTTCCTGTGTGACTTATTTCAGTTAGAATCATCATACCTGAATCCACTCATTATGCTGCTACGGGCCTGATGACATAGATTTCATTGCTGAGTGATACTGCATTGTACGTAAGTACCACAACTTCTTTACCCATTTTTCACTTTCTGCGATATTGAACTTGTACCGTAAACCAGGTTCTTGTAAACAGAGCCGTCCCAACCTTTGGGGTGGCTGTCTCTTTTGATTTTAATTTCCCTAAGCTATAGGACCATAAGTGGAAGTGCCCGAGGCTCTGTTGCTTTGTTTTTTAGATGTTTCAGGAAACACCATACACTTCTCCCGAGTGGCTGTTGGCAATTTACCTCCCGCCCATCAGCATAACAAGGCTCCCAGTTCTCCATGGCCTGTCCTGCCTTTCTGGATTTTACACTTTTTTCAGATGGCCCTTTTGACCGGGGGGAAGTGAGACTTCATTGTAGTGCAGATTTCCTTTGCAAGCTTGCTTGGTTGGCCAAAAAGGGCGTATGCGTTTTTTCCTGAATATATTCAGGAAAAAACGCATACGCCCTTTTTGGCCAAGTGCATCATTGTGGACGTTCTGCCTCTTTTCCTATGCTTTCAATGCAATTCCAGTCTACCTCCTGAAATCGGTTTCCTGCAATTCTGCCCCGCTTTCAAGTCCTCTTGGCAGCCTTACTTCAGTATATTTTTGGACGATAGCTGTCATTTATAACTCTGCAGGTTTGTGAATTACAGTGCCCCTGAGCTCCTTTCTTCAACTCGCTTTCTCGTGAGCTGGCCGCAACACCGCAGGATGGCTTCAGGCCCTAATCTGGTTCCGGCACGGCACGCTGAGCCTTTGGTTAATTCCTCTTCCTGGTGGGAAATGAGAGTTAAATTTGCCCGTCCAGACACCTCCAGCTAGTGTGTCATTGGTTCTCCCTATTCCTGTTCATCTTCCGCAGAAATTGCAAACTGGGCCAAACAGGAGGTTAAAGGCACTGACTCTCCAAGTCGGGAGAGTGTTAGTAAAGCGTCTGGAATGTTGCACCCGAGTACCGGGGGACGAAAACTGAGACATATTGGAACACGTCTCCCGATCACACGGTTGATCATACTCTGGGTTCCACATGCATGTTTTAGCTGAAGGAAGAATACCTTAAACCTGGAGAGTTGAGACCCGTGGAATGGGTACCATGCAATATGACTTCAAAGGGTCTTCATTTGCTCACCGAACCTCTCCAATCCTATCACTGCTGCGTTTATGCCCCTGCACACATGCTTGATTCTCTTTTGGAGTCATAGCAATCCATAGGTTTTAAGATACTTCCTAGTCAGGTACATTCTTAGGTGTTTAATAGGGGGTGTTGAATCCATTTCGTTGAGCAAGGAGTAGATCTTGTCTATTCCATATTTGGCTTAAGGAACTTTATCTGTGCTCATTTCAATCTCTGGTTTTATGCAGCACCCCAACTCACCTTTCCCCTTAAGCAAGCATAAGTTGGTTTTCTAAATTTGAGACCCTGTTCTGTTTTGTAATTCAGTTCCTGTGTAGCCAAGGTTACATTCCGTGTATTAGTGATATCTTATGATGTTTCTTTTCCTGTGTGACTTATTTCAGTTAGAATCATCATACCTGAATCCACTCATTATGCTGCTACGGGCCTGATGACATAGATTTCATTGCTGAGTGATACTGCATTGTACGTAAGTACCACAACTTCTTTACCCATTTTTCACTTTCTGCGATATTGAACTTGTACCGTAAACCAGGTTCTTGTAAACAGAGCCGTCCCAACCTTTGGGGTGGCTGTCTCTTTTGATTTTAATTTCCCTAAGCTATAGGACCATAAGTGGAAGTGCCCGAGGCTCTGTTGCTTTGTTTTTTAGATGTTTCAGGAAACACCATACACTTCTCCCGAGTGGCTGTTGGCAATTTACCTCCCGCCCATCAGCATAACAAGGCTCCCAGTTCTCCATGGCCTGTCCTGCCTTTCTGGATTTTACACTTTTTTCAGATGGCCCTTTTGACCGGGGGGAAGTGAGACTTCATTGTAGTGCAGATTTCCTTTGCAAGCTTGCTTGGTTGGCCAAAAAGGGCGTATGCGTTTTTTCCTGAATATATTCAGGAAAAAACGCATACGCCCTTTTTGGCCAAGTGCATCATTGTGGACGTTCTGCCTCTTTTCCTATGCTTTCAATGCAATTCCAGTCTACCTCCTGAAATCGGTTTCCTGCAATTCTGCCCCGCTTTCAAGTCCTCTTGGCAGCCTTACTTCAGTATATTTTTGGACGATAGCTGTCATTTATAACTCTGCAGGTTTGTGAATTACAGTGCCCCTGAGCTCCTTTCTTCAACTCGCTTTCTCGTGAGCTGGCCGCAACACCGCAGGATGGCTTCAGGCCCTAATCTGGTTCCGGCACGGCACGCTGAGCCTTTGGTTAATTCCTCTTCCTGGTGGGAAATGAGAGTTAAATTTGCCCGTCCAGACACCTCCAGCTAGTGTGTCATTGGTTCTCCCTATTCCTGTTCATCTTCCGCAGAAATTGCAAACTGGGCCAAACAGGAGGTTAAAGGCACTGACTCTCCAAGTCGGGAGAGTGTTAGTAAAGCGTCTGGAATGTTGCACCCGAGTACCGGGGGACGAAAACTGAGACATATTGGAACACGTCTCCCGATCACACGGTTGATCATACTCTGGGTTCCACATGCATGTTTTAGCTGAAGGAAGAATACCTTAAACCTGGAGAGTTGAGACCCGTGGAATGGGTACCATGCAATATGACTTCAAAGGGTCTTCATTTGCTCACCGAACCTCTCCAATCCTATCACTGCTGCGTTTATGCCCCTGCACACATGCTTGATTCTCTTTTGGAGTCATAGCAATCCATAGGTTTTAAGATACTTCCTAGTCAGGTACATTCTTAGGTGTTTAATAGGGGGTGTTGAATCCATTTCGTTGAGCAAGGAGTAGATCTTGTCTATTCCATATTTGGCTTAAGGAACTTTATCTGTGCTCATTTCAATCTCTGGTTTTATGCAGCACCCCAACTCACCTTTCCCCTTAAGCAAGCATAAGTTGGTTTTCTAAATTTGAGACCCTGTTCTGTTTTGTAATTCAGTTCCTGTGTAGCCAAGGTTACATTCCGTGTATTAGTGATATCTTATGATGTTTCTTTTCCTGTGTGACTTATTTCAGTTAGAATCATCATACCTGAATCCACTCATTATGCTGCTACGGGCCTGATGACATAGATTTCATTGCTGAGTGATACTGCATTGTACGTAAGTACCACAACTTCTTTACCCATTTTTCACTTTCTGCGATATTGAACTTGTACCGTAAACCAGGTTCTTGTAAACAGAGCCGTCCCAACCTTTGGGGTGGCTGTCTCTTTTGATTTTAATTTCCCTAAGCTATAGGACCATAAGTGGAAGTGCCCGAGGCTCTGTTGCTTTGTTTTTTAGATGTTTCAGGAAACACCATACACTTCTCCCGAGTGGCTGTTGGCAATTTACCTCCCGCCCATCAGCATAACAAGGCTCCCAGTTCTCCATGGCCTGTCCTGCCTTTCTGGATTTTACACTTTTTTCAGATGGCCCTTTTGACCGGGGGGAAGTGAGACTTCATTGTAGTGCAGATTTCCTTTGCAAGCTTGCTTGGTTGGCCAAAAAGGGCGTATGCGTTTTTTCCTGAATATATTCAGGAAAAAACGCATACGCCCTTTTTGGCCAAGTGCATCATTGTGGACGTTCTGCCTCTTTTCCTATGCTTTCAATGCAATTCCAGTCTACCTCCTGAAATCGGTTTCCTGCAATTCTGCCCCGCTTTCAAGTCCTCTTGGCAGCCTTACTTCAGTATATTTTTGGACGATAGCTGTCATTTATAACTCTGCAGGTTTGTGAATTACAGTGCCCCTGAGCTCCTTTCTTCAACTCGCTTTCTCGTGAGCTGGCCGCAACACCGCAGGATGGCTTCAGGCCCTAATCTGGTTCCGGCACGGCACGCTGAGCCTTTGGTTAATTCCTCTTCCTGGTGGGAAATGAGAGTTAAATTTGCCCGTCCAGACACCTCCAGCTAGTCTGTCATTGGTTCTCCCTATTCCTGTTCATCTTCCGCAGAAATTGCAAACTGGGCCAAACAGGAGGTTAAAGGCACTGACTCTCCAAGTCGGGAGAGTGTTAGTAAAGCGTCTGGAATGTTGCACCCGAGTACCGGGGGACGAAAACTGAGACATATTGGAACACGTCTCCCGATCACACGGTTGATCATACTCTGGGTTCCACATGCATGTTTTAGCTGAAGGAAGAATACCTTAAACCTGGAGAGTTGAGACCCGTGGAATGGGTACCATGCAATATGACTTCAAAGGGTCTTCATTTGCTCACCGAACCTCTCCAATCCTATCACTGCTGCGTTTATGCCCCTGCACACATGCTTGATTCTCTTTTGGAGTCATAGCAATCCATAGGTTTTAAGATACTTCCTAGTCAGGTACATTCTTAGGTGTTTAATAGGGGGTGTTGAATCCATTTCGTTGAGCAAGGAGTAGATCTTGTCTATTCCATATTTGGCTTAAGGAACTTTATCTGTGCTCATTTCAATCTCTGGTTTTATGCAGCACCCCAACTCACCTTTCCCCTTAAGCAAGCATAAGTTGGTTTTCTAAATTTGAGACCCTGTTCTGTTTTGTAATTCAGTTCCTGTGTAGCCAAGGTTACATTCCGTGTATTAGTGATATCTTATGATGTTTCTTTTCCTGTGTGACTTATTTCAGTTAGAATCATCATACCTGAATCCACTCATTATGCTGCTACGGGCCTGATGACATAGATTTCATTGCTGAGTGATACTGCATTGTACGTAAGTACCACAACTTCTTTACCCATTTTTCACTTTCTGCGATATTGAACTTGTACCGTAAACCAGGTTCTTGTAAACAGAGCCGTCCCAACCTTTGGGGTGGCTGTCTCTTTTGATTTTAATTTCCCTAAGCTATAGGACCATAAGTGGAAGTGCCCGAGGCTCTGTTGCTTTGTTTTTTAGATGTTTCAGGAAACACCATACACTTCTCCCGAGTGGCTGTTGGCAATTTACCTCCCGCCCATCAGCATAACAAGGCTCCCAGTTCTCCATGGCCTGTCCTGCCTTTCTGGATTTTACACTTTTTTCAGATGGCCCTTTTGACCGGGGGGAAGTGAGACTTCATTGTAGTGCAGATTTCCTTTGCAAGCTTGCTTGGTTGGCCAAAAAGGGCGTATGCGTTTTTTCCTGAATATATTCAGGAAAAAACGCATACGCCCTTTTTGGCCAAGTGCATCATTGTGGACGTTCTGCCTCTTTTCCTATGCTTTCAATGCAATTCCAGTCTACCTCCTGAAATCGGTTTCCTGCAATTCTGCCCCGCTTTCAAGTCCTCTTGGCAGCCTTACTTCAGTATATTTTTGGACGATAGCTGTCATTTATAACTCTGCAGGTTTGTGAATTACAGTGCCCCTGAGCTCCTTTCTTCAACTCGCTTTCTCGTGAGCTGGCCGCAACACCGCAGGATGGCTTCAGGCCCTAATCTGGTTCCGGCACGGCACGCTGAGCCTTTGGTTAATTCCTCTTCCTGGTGGGAAATGAGAGTTAAATTTGCCCGTCCAGACACCTCCAGCTAGTCTGTCATTGGTTCTCCCTATTCCTGTTCATCTTCCGCAGAAATTGCAAACTGGGCCAAACAGGAGGTTAAAGGCACTGACTCTCCAAGTCGGGAGAGTGTTAGTAAAGCGTCTGGAATGTTGCACCCGAGTACCGGGGGACGAAAACTGAGACATATTGGAACACGTCTCCCGATCACACGGTTGATCATACTCTGGGTTCCACATGCATGTTTTAGCTGAAGGAAGAATACCTTAAACCTGGAGAGTTGAGACCCGTGGAATGGGTACCATGCAATATGACTTCAAAGGGTCTTCATTTGCTCACCGAACCTCTCCAATCCTATCACTGCTGCGTTTATGCCCCTGCACACATGCTTGATTCTCTTTTGGAGTCATAGCAATCCATAGGTTTTAAGATACTTCCTAGTCAGGTACATTCTTAGGTGTTTAATAGGGGGTGTTGAATCCATTTCGTTGAGCAAGGAGTAGATCTTGTCTATTCCATATTTGGCTTAAGGAACTTTATCTGTGCTCATTTCAATCTCTGGTTTTATGCAGCACCCCAACTCACCTTTCCCCTTAAGCAAGCATAAGTTGGTTTTCTAAATTTGAGACCCTGTTCTGTTTTGTAATTCAGTTCCTGTGTAGCCAAGGTTACATTCCGTGTATTAGTGATATCTTATGATGTTTCTTTTCCTGTGTGACTTATTTCAGTTAGAATCATCATACCTGAATCCACTCATTATGCTGCTACGGGCCTGATGACATAGATTTCATTGCTGAGTGATACTGCATTGTACGTAAGTACCACAACTTCTTTACCCATTTTTCACTTTCTGCGATATTGAACTTGTACCGTAAACCAGGTTCTTGTAAACAGAGCCGTCCCAACCTTTGGGGTGGCTGTCTCTTTTGATTTTAATTTCCCTAAGCTATAGGACCATAAGTGGAAGTGCCCGAGGCTCTGTTGCTTTGTTTTTTAGATGTTTCAGGAAACACCATACACTTCTCCCGAGTGGCTGTTGGCAATTTACCTCCCGCCCATCAGCATAACAAGGCTCCCAGTTCTCCATGGCCTGTCCTGCCTTTCTGGATTTTACACTTTTTTCAGATGGCCCTTTTGACCGGGGGGAAGTGAGACTTCATTGTAGTGCAGATTTCCTTTGCAAGCTTGCTTGGTTGGCCAAAAAGGGCGTATGCGTTTTTTCCTGAATATATTCAGGAAAAAACGCATACGCCCTTTTTGGCCAAGTGCATCATTGTGGACGTTCTGCCTCTTTTCCTATGCTTTCAATGCAATTCCAGTCTACCTCCTGAAATCGGTTTCCTGCAATTCTGCCCCGCTTTCAAGTCCTCTTGGCAGCCTTACTTCAGTATATTTTTGGACGATAGCTGTCATTTATAACTCTGCAGGTTTGTGAATTACAGTGCCCCTGAGCTCCTTTCTTCAACTCGCTTTCTCGTGAGCTGGCCGCAACACCGCAGGATGGCTTCAGGCCCTAATCTGGTTCCGGCACGGCACGCTGAGCCTTTGGTTAATTCCTCTTCCTGGTGGGAAATGAGAGTTAAATTTGCCCGTCCAGACACCTCCAGCTAGTGTGTCATTGGTTCTCCCTATTCCTGTTCATCTTCCGCAGAAATTGCAAACTGGGCCAAACAGGAGGTTAAAGGCACTGACTCTCCAAGTCGGGAGAGTGTTAGTAAAGCGTCTGGAATGTTGCACCCGAGTACCGGGGGACGAAAACTGAGACATATTGGAACACGTCTCCCGATCACACGGTTGATCATACTCTGGGTTCCACATGCATGTTTTAGCTGAAGGAAGAATACCTTAAACCTGGAGAGTTGAGACCCGTGGAATGGGTACCATGCAATATGACTTCAAAGGGTCTTCATTTGCTCACCGAACCTCTCCAATCCTATCACTGCTGCGTTTATGCCCCTGCACACATGCTTGATTCTCTTTTGGAGTCATAGCAATCCATAGGTTTTAAGATACTTCCTAGTCAGGTACATTCTTAGGTGTTTAATAGGGGGTGTTGAATCCATTTCGTTGAGCAAGGAGTAGATCTTGTCTATTCCATATTTGGCTTAAGGAACTTTATCTGTGCTCATTTCAATCTCTGGTTTTATGCAGCACCCCAACTCACCTTTCCCCTTAAGCAAGCATAAGTTGGTTTTCTAAATTTGAGACCCTGTTCTGTTTTGTAATTCAGTTCCTGTGTAGCCAAGGTTACATTCCGTGTATTAGTGATATCTTATGATGTTTCTTTTCCTGTGTGACTTATTTCAGTTAGAATCATCATACCTGAATCCACTCATTATGCTGCTACGGGCCTGATGACATAGATTTCATTGCTGAGTGATACTGCATTGTACGTAAGTACCACAACTTCTTTACCCATTTTTCACTTTCTGCGATATTGAACTTGTACCGTAAACCAGGTTCTTGTAAACAGAGCCGTCCCAACCTTTGGGGTGGCTGTCTCTTTTGATTTTAATTTCCCTAAGCTATAGGACCATAAGTGGAAGTGCCCGAGGCTCTGTTGCTTTGTTTTTTAGATGTTTCAGGAAACACCATACACTTCTCCCGAGTGGCTGTTGGCAATTTACCTCCCGCCCATCAGCATAACAAGGCTCCCAGTTCTCCATGGCCTGTCCTGCCTTTCTGGATTTTACACTTTTTTCAGATGGCCCTTTTGACCGGGGGGAAGTGAGACTTCATTGTAGTGCAGATTTCCTTTGCAAGCTTGCTTGGTTGGCCAAAAAGGGCGTATGCGTTTTTTCCTGAATATATTCAGGAAAAAACGCATACGCCCTTTTTGGCCAAGTGCATCATTGTGGACGTTCTGCCTCTTTTCCTATGCTTTCAATGCAATTCCAGTCTACCTCCTGAAATCGGTTTCCTGCAATTCTGCCCCGCTTTCAAGTCCTCTTGGCAGCCTTACTTCAGTATATTTTTGGACGATAGCTGTCATTTATAACTCTGCAGGTTTGTGAATTACAGTGCCCCTGAGCTCCTTTCTTCAACTCGCTTTCTCGTGAGCTGGCCGCAACACCGCAGGATGGCTTCAGGCCCTAATCTGGTTCCGGCACGGCACGCTGAGCCTTTGGTTAATTCCTCTTCCTGGTGGGAAATGAGAGTTAAATTTGCCCGTCCAGACACCTCCAGCTAGTCTGTCATTGGTTCTCCCTATTCCTGTTCATCTTCCGCAGAAATTGCAAACTGGGCCAAACAGGAGGTTAAAGGCACTGACTCTCCAAGTCGGGAGAGTGTTAGTAAAGCGTCTGGAATGTTGCACCCGAGTACCGGGGGACGAAAACTGAGACATATTGGAACACGTCTCCCGATCACACGGTTGATCATACTCTGGGTTCCACATGCATGTTTTAGCTGAAGGAAGAATACCTTAAACCTGGAGAGTTGAGACCCGTGGAATGGGTACCATGCAATATGACTTCAAAGGGTCTTCATTTGCTCACCGAACCTCTCCAATCCTATCACTGCTGCGTTTATGCCCCTGCACACATGCTTGATTCTCTTTTGGAGTCATAGCAATCCATAGGTTTTAAGATACTTCCTAGTCAGGTACATTCTTAGGTGTTTAATAGGGGGTGTTGAATCCATTTCGTTGAGCAAGGAGTAGATCTTGTCTATTCCATATTTGGCTTAAGGAACTTTATCTGTGCTCATTTCAATCTCTGGTTTTATGCAGCACCCCAACTCACCTTTCCCCTTAAGCAAGCATAAGTTGGTTTTCTAAATTTGAGACCCTGTTCTGTTTTGTAATTCAGTTCCTGTGTAGCCAAGGTTACATTCCGTGTATTAGTGATATCTTATGATGTTTCTTTTCCTGTGTGACTTATTTCAGTTAGAATCATCATACCTGAATCCACTCATTATGCTGCTACGGGCCTGATGACATAGATTTCATTGCTGAGTGATACTGCATTGTACGTAAATACCACAACTTCTTTACCCATTTTTCACTTTCTGCGATATTGAACTTGTACCGTAAACCAGGTTCTTGTAAACAGAGCCGTCCCAACCTTTGGGGTGGCTGTCTCTTTTGATTTTAATTTCCCTAAGCTATAGGACCATAAGTGGAAGTGCCCGAGGCTCTGTTGCTTTGTTTTTTAGATGTTTCAGGAAACACCATACACTTCTCCCGAGTGGCTGTTGGCAATTGACATCCCGCCCATCAGCATAACAAGGCTCCCAGTTCTCCATGGCCTGTCCTGCCTTTCTGGATTTTACACTTTTTTCAGATGGCCCTTTTGACCCGGGGGAAGTGAGACTTCATTGTAGTGCAGATTTCCTTTGCAAGCTTGCTTGGTTGGCCAAAAAGGGCGTATGCGTTTTTTCCTGAATATATTCAGGAAAAAACGCATACGCCCTTTTTGGCCAAGTGCATCATTGTGGACGTTCTGCCTCTTTTCCTATGCTTTCAATGCAATTCCAGTCTACCTCCTGAAATCGGTTTCCTGCAATTCTGCCCCGCTTTCAAGTCCTCTTGGCAGCCTTACTTCAGTATATTTTTGGACGATAGCTGTCATTTATAACTCTGCAGGTTTGTGAATTACAGTGCCCCTGAGCTCCTTTCTTCAACTCGCTTTCTCGTGAGCTGGCCGCAACACCGCAGGATGGCTTCAGGCCCTAATCTGGTTCCGGCACGGCACGCTGAGCCTTTGGTTAATTCCTCTTCCTGGTGGGAAATGAGAGTTAAATTTGCCCGTCCAGACACCTCCAGCTAGTCTGTCATTGGTTCTCCCTATTCCTGTTCATCTTCCGCAGAAATTGCAAACTGGGCCAAACAGGAGGTTAAAGGCACTGACTCTCCAAGTCGGGAGAGTGTTAGTAAAGCGTCTGGAATGTTGCACCCGAGTACCGGGGGACGAAAACTGAGACATATTGGAACACGTCTCCCGATCACACGGTTGATCATACTCTGGGTTCCACATGCATGTTTTAGCTGAAGGAAGAATACCTTAAACCTGGAGAGTTGAGACCCGTGGAATGGGTACCATGCAATATGACTTCAAAGGGTCTTCATTTGCTCACCGAACCTCTCCAATCCTATCACTGCTGCGTTTATGCCCCTGCACACATGCTTGATTCTCTTTTGGAGTCATAGCAATCCATAGGTTTTAAGATACTTCCTAGTCAGGTACATTCTTAGGTGTTTAATAGGGGGTGTTGAATCCATTTCGTTGAGCAAGGAGTAGATCTTGTCTATTCCATATTTGGCTTAAGGAACTTTATCTGTGCTCATTTCAATCTCTGGTTTTATGCAGCACCCCAACTCACCTTTCCCCTTAAGCAAGCATAAGTTGGTTTTCTAAATTTGAGACCCTGTTCTGTTTTGTAATTCAGTTCCTGTGTAGCCAAGGTTACATTCCGTGTATTAGTGATATCTTATGATGTTTCTTTTCCTGTGTGACTTATTTCAGTTAGAATCATCATACCTGAATCCACTCATTATGCTGCTACGGGCCTGATGACATAGATTTCATTGCTGAGTGATACTGCATTGTACGTAAGTACCACAACTTCTTTACCCATTTTTCACTTTCTGCGATATTGAACTTGTACCGTAAACCAGGTTCTTGTAAACAGAGCCGTCCCAACCTTTGGGGTGGCTGTCTCTTTTGATTTTAATTTCCCTAAGCTATAGGACCATAAGTGGAAGTGCCCGAGGCTCTGTTGCTTTGTTTTTTAGATGTTTCAGGAAACACCATACACTTCTCCCGAGTGGCTGTTGGCAATTTACCTCCCGCCCATCAGCATAACAAGGCTCCCAGTTCTCCATGGCCTGTCCTGCCTTTCTGGATTTTACACTTTTTTCAGATGGCCCTTTTGACCGGGGGGAAGTGAGACTTCATTGTAGTGCAGATTTCCTTTGCAAGCTTGCTTGGTTGGCCAAAAAGGGCGTATGCGTTTTTTCCTGAATATATTCAGGAAAAAACGCATACGCCCTTTTTGGCCAAGTGCATCATTGTGGACGTTCTGCCTCTTTTCCTATGCTTTCAATGCAATTCCAGTCTACCTCCTGAAATCGGTTTCCTGCAATTCTGCCCCGCTTTCAAGTCCTCTTGGCAGCCTTACTTCAGTATATTTTTGGACGATAGCTGTCATTTATAACTCTGCAGGTTTGTGAATTACAGTGCCCCTGAGCTCCTTTCTTCAACTCGCTTTCTCGTGAGCTGGCCGCAACACCGCAGGATGGCTTCAGGCCCTAATCTGGTTCCGGCACGGCACGCTGAGCCTTTGGTTAATTCCTCTTCCTGGTGGGAAATGAGAGTTAAATTTGCCCGTCCAGACACCTCCAGCTAGTCTGTCATTGGTTCTCCCTATTCCTGTTCATCTTCCGCAGAAATTGCAAACTGGGCCAAACAGGAGGTTAAAGGCACTGACTCTCCAAGTCGGGAGAGTGTTAGTAAAGCGTCTGGAATGTTGCACCCGAGTACCGGGGGACGAAAACTGAGACATATTGGAACACGTCTCCCGATCACACGGTTGATCATACTCTGGGTTCCACATGCATGTTTTAGCTGAAGGAAGAATACCTTAAACCTGGAGAGTTGAGACCCGTGGAATGGGTACCATGCAATATGACTTCAAAGGGTCTTCATTTGCTCACCGAACCTCTCCAATCCTATCACTGCTGCGTTTATGCCCCTGCACACATGCTTGATTCTCTTTTGGAGTCATAGCAATCCATAGGTTTTAAGATACTTCCTAGTCAGGTACATTCTTAGGTGTTTAATAGGGGGTGTTGAATCCATTTCGTTGAGCAAGGAGTAGATCTTGTCTATTCCATATTTGGCTTAAGGAACTTTATCTGTGCTCATTTCAATCTCTGGTTTTATGCAGCACCCCAACTCACCTTTCCCCTTAAGCAAGCATAAGTTGGTTTTCTAAATTTGAGACCCTGTTCTGTTTTGTAATTCAGTTCCTGTGTAGCCAAGGTTACATTCCGTGTATTAGTGATATCTTATGATGTTTCTTTTCCTGTGTGACTTATTTCAGTTAGAATCATCATACCTGAATCCACTCATTATGCTGCTACGGGCCTGATGACATAGATTTCATTGCTGAGTGATACTGCATTGTACGTAAGTACCACAACTTCTTTACCCATTTTTCACTTTCTGCGATATTGAACTTGTACCGTAAACCAGGTTCTTGTAAACAGAGCCGTCCCAACCTTTGGGGTGGCTGTCTCTTTTGATTTTAATTTCCCTAAGCTATAGGACCATAAGTGGAAGTGCCCGAGGCTCTGTTGCTTTGTTTTTTAGATGTTTCAGGAAACACCATACACTTCTCCCGAGTGGCTGTTGGCAATTGACATCCCGCCCATCAGCATAACAAGGCTCCCAGTTCTCCATGGCCTGTCCTGCCTTTCTGGATTTTACACTTTTTTCAGATGGCCCTTTTGACCGGGGGGAAGTGAGACTTCATTGTAGTGCAGATTTCCTTTGCAAGCTTGCTTGGTTGGCCAAAAAGGGCGTATGCGTTTTTTCCTGAATATATTCAGGAAAAAACGCATACGCCCATTTTGGCCAAGTGCATCATTGTGGACGTTCTGCCTCTTTTCCTATGCTTTCAATGCAATTCCAGTCTACCTCCTGAAATCGGTTTCCTGCAATTCTGCCCCGCTTTCAAGTCCTCTTGGCAGCCTTACTTCAGTATATTTTTGGACGATAGCTGTCATTTATAACTCTGCAGGTTTGTGAATTACAGTGCCCCTGAGCTCCTTTCTTCAACTCGCTTTCTCGTGAGCTGGCCGCAACACCGCAGGATGGCTTCAGGCCCTAATCTGGTTCCGGCACGGCACACTGAGCCTTTGGTTAATTCCTCTTCCTGGTGGGAAATGAGAGTTAAATTTGCCCGTCCAGACACCTCCAGCTAGTCTGTCATTGGTTCTCCCTATTCCTGTTCATCTTCCGCAGAAATTGCAAACTGGGCCAAACAGGAGGTTAAAGGCACTGACTCTCCAAGTCGGGAGAGTGTTAGTAAAGCGTCTGGAATGTTGCACCCGAGTACCAGGGGACGAGAACTGAGACATATTGGAACACGTCTCCCGATCACACGGTTGATCATACTCTGGGTTCCACATGCATGTTTTAGCTGAAGGAAGAATACCTTAAACCTGGAGAGTTGAGACCCGTGGAATGGGTACCATGCAATATGACTTCAAAGGGTCTTCATTTGCTCACCGAACCTCTCCAATCCTATCACTGCTGCGTTTATGCCCCTGTACACACACTTGATTCTCTTTCAGAGACATAGCAATCCATAGGTTTTAAGATACTTCCTAGTCAGGTACACTCTTAGGCATTTAATATGGGGTGTTGAGTCCATTTCGTTGAGCAAGGAGTAGCTCTTGTCTATTCCATATTTGGCTTAAGGAACTTTATCTGTGCTCATTTCAATCTCTGGTTTTATGCAGCACCCCAACTCACCTTTCCCCTTAAGCAAGCATAAGTTGGGTTTCTAAATTTGAGACCCTGTTCTGTTTTGTAATTCAGTTCCTGTGTAGCCAAGGTTACATTCCGTGTATTAGTGATATCTTATGATGTTTCTTTTCCTGTGTGACTTATTTCAGTTAGAATCATCGTACCTGAATCCACTCATTATGCTGCTACGGGCCTGATGACATAGATTTCATTGCTGAGTGATACTGCATTGTACGTAAGTACCACAACTTCTTTATCCATTTTTCACTTTCTGCGATATTGAACTTGTACCGTAAACCAGGTTCTTGTAAACAGAGCCGTCCCAACATTTGGGGTGGCTGTGTCTTTTTGATTTTAATTTCCCTAAGCTATAGGACCATAAGTGGAAGTGCCCTAGGCTCTGTTGCTTTGTTTTTTAGATGTTTCAGGAAACACCATACACTTCTCCCGAGTGGCTGTTGGCAATTGACATCCCGCCCATCAGCATAACAAGGCTCCCAGTTCTCCATGGCCTGTCCTGCCTTTCTGGATTTTACACTTTTTTCAGATGGCCCTTTTGACCGGGGGGAAGTGAGACTTCATTGTAGTGCAGATTTCCTTTGCAAGCTTGCTTGGTTGGCCAAAAAGGGCGTATGCGTTTTTTCCTGAATATATTCAGGAAAAAACGCATACGCCCTTTTTGGCCAAGTGCATCATTGTGGACGTTCTGCCTCTTTTCCTATGCTTTCAATGCAATTCCAGTCTACCTCCTGAAATCGGTTTCCTGCAATTCTGCCCCGCTTTCAAGTCCTCTTGGCAGCCTTACTTCAGTATATTTTTGGACGATAGCTGTCATTTATAACTCTGCAGGTTTGTGAATTACAGTGCCCCTGAGCTCCTTTCTTCAACTCGCTTTCTCGTGAGCTGGCCGCAACACCGCAGGATGGCTTCAGGCCCTAATCTGGTTCCGGCACGGCACGCTGAGCCTTTGGTTAATTCCTCTTCCTGGTGGGAAATGAGAGTTAAATTTGCCCGTCCAGACACCTCCAGCTAGTGTGTCATTGGTTCTCCCTATTCCTGTTCATCTTCCGCAGAAATTGCAAACTGGGCCAAACAGGAGGTTAAAGGCACTGACTCTCCAAGTCGGGAGAGTGTTAGTAAAGCGTCTGGAATGTTGCACCCGAGTACCGGGGGACGAAAACTGAGACATATTGTAACACGTCTCCCGATCACACGGTTGATCATACTCTGGGTTCCACATGCATGTTTTAGCTGAAGGAAGAATACCTTAAACCTGGAGAGTTGAGACCCGTGGAATGGGTACCATGCAATATGACTTCAAAGGGTCTTCATTTGCTCACCGAACCTCTCCAATCCTATCACTGCTGCGTTTATGCCCCTGCACACACGCTTGATTCTCTTTCGGAGACATAGCAATCCATAGGTTTTAAGATACTTCCTAGTCAGGTACATTCTTAGGTGTTTAATATGGGGTGTTGAATCCATTTCGTTGAGCAAGGAGTAGCTCTTGTCTATTCCATATTTGGCTTAAGGAACTTTATCTGTGCTCATTTCAATCTCTGGTTTTATGCAGCACCCCAACTCACCTTTCCCCTTAAGCAAGCATAAGTTGGGTTTCTAAATTTGAGACCCTGTTCTGTTTTGTAATTCAGTTCCTGTGTAGCCAAGTTTACATTCCATGTATTAGTGATATCTTATGATGTTTCTTTTTCTGTGTGACTTATTTCAGTTAGAATCATCGTACCTGAATCCACTCATTATGCTGCTACGGGCCTGATGACATAGATTTCATTGCTGAGTGATACTGCATTGTACGTAAGTACCACAACTTCTTTATCCATTTTTCACTTTCTGCGATATTGAACTTGTACCGTAAACCAGGTTCTTGTAAACAGAGCCGTCCCAACCTTTGGGGTGGCTGTGTCTTTTTGATTTTAATTTCCCTAAGCTATAGGACCATAAGTGGAAGTGCCCTAGGCTCTGTTGCTTTGTTTTTTAGATGTTTCAGGAAACACCATACACTTCTCCCGAGTGGCTGTTGGCAATTTACCTCCCGCCCATCAGCATAACAAGGCTCCCAGTTCTCCATGGCCTGTCCTGCCTTTCTGGATTTTACACTTTTTTCAGATGGCCCTTTTGACCGGGGGGAAGTGAGACTTCATTGTAGTGCAGATTTCCTTTGCAAGCTTGCTTGGTTGGCCAAAAAGGGCGTATGCGTTTTTTCCTGAATATATTCAGGAAAAAACGCATACGCCCTTTTTGGCCAAGTGCATCATTGTGGACGTTCTGCCTCTTTTCCTATGCTTTCAATGCAATTCCAGTCTACCTCCTGAAATCGGTTTCCTGCAATTCTGCCCCGCTTTCAAGTCCTCTTGGCAGCCTTACTTCAGTATATTTTTGGACGATAGCTGTCATTTATAACTCTGCAGGTTTGTGAATTACAGTGCCCCTGAGCTCCTTTCTTCAACTCGCTTTCTCGTGAGCTGGCCGCAACACCGCAGGATGGCTTCAGGCCCTAATCTGGTTCCGGCACGGCACGCTGAGCCTTTGGTTAATTCCTCTTCCTGGTGGGAAATGAGAGTTAAATTTGCCCGTCCAGACACCTCCAGCTAGTCTGTCATTGGTTCTCCCTATTCCTGTTCATCTTCCGCAGAAATTGCAAACTGGGCCAAACAGGAGGTTAAAGGCACTGACTCTCCAAGTCGGGAGAGTGTTAGTAAAGCGTCTGGAATGTTGCACCCGAGTACCGGGGGACGAAAACTGAGACATATTGGAACACGTCTCCCGATCACACGGTTGATCATACTCTGGGTTCCACATGCATGTTTTAGCTGAAGGAAGAATACCTTAAACCTGGAGAGTTGAGACCCGTGGAATGGGTACCATGCAATATGACTTCAAAGGGTCTTCATTTGCTCACCGAACCTCTCCAATCCTATCACTGCTGCGTTTATGCCCCTGCACACATGCTTGATTCTCTTTTGGAGTCATAGCAATCCATAGGTTTTAAGATACTTCCTAGTCAGGTACATTCTTAGGTGTTTAATAGGGGGTGTTGAATCCATTTCGTTGAGCAAGGAGTAGATCTTGTCTATTCCATATTTGGCTTAAGGAACTTTATCTGTGCTCATTTCAATCTCTGGTTTTATGCAGCACCCCAACTCACCTTTCCCCTTAAGCAAGCATAAGTTGGTTTTCTAAATTTGAGACCCTGTTCTGTTTTGTAATTCAGTTCCTGTGTAGCCAAGGTTACATTCCGTGTATTAGTGATATCTTATGATGTTTCTTTTCCTGTGTGACTTATTTCAGTTAGAATCATCATACCTGAATCCACTCATTATGCTGCTACGGGCCTGATGACATAGATTTCATTGCTGAGTGATACTGCATTGTACGTAAGTACCACAACTTCTTTACCCATTTTTCACTTTCTGCGATATTGAACTTGTACCGTAAACCAGGTTCTTGTAAACAGAGCCGTCCCAACCTTTGGGGTGGCTGTCTCTTTTGATTTTAATTTCCCTAAGCTATAGGACCATAAGTGGAAGTGCCCGAGGCTCTGTTGCTTTGTTTTTTAGATGTTTCAGGAAACACCATACACTTCTCCCGAGTGGCTGTTGGCAATTTACCTCCCGCCCATCAGCATAACAAGGCTCCCAGTTCTCCATGGCCTGTCCTGCCTTTCTGGATTTTACACTTTTTTCAGATGGCCCTTTTGACCGGGGGGAAGTGAGACTTCATTGTAGTGCAGATTTCCTTTGCAAGCTTGCTTGGTTGGCCAAAAAGGGCGTATGCGTTTTTTCCTGAATATATTCAGGAAAAAACGCATACGCCCTTTTTGGCCAAGTGCATCATTGTGGACGTTCTGCCTCTTTTCCTATGCTTTCAATGCAATTCCAGTCTACCTCCTGAAATCGGTTTCCTGCAATTCTGCCCCGCTTTCAAGTCCTCTTGGCAGCCTTACTTCAGTATATTTTTGGACGATAGCTGTCATTTATAACTCTGCAGGTTTGTGAATTACAGTGCCCCTGAGCTCCTTTCTTCAACTCGCTTTCTCGTGAGCTGGCCGCAACACCGCAGGATGGCTTCAGGCCCTAATCTGGTTCCGGCACGGCACGCTGAGCCTTTGGTTAATTCCTCTTCCTGGTGGGAAATGAGAGTTAAATTTGCCCGTCCAGACACCTCCAGCTAGTCTGTCATTGGTTCTCCCTATTCCTGTTCATCTTCCGCAGAAATTGCAAACTGGGCCAAACAGGAGGTTAAAGGCACTGACTCTCCAAGTCGGGAGAGTGTTAGTAAAGCGTCTGGAATGTTGCACCCGAGTACCGGGGGACGAAAACTGAGACATATTGGAACACGTCTCCCGATCACACGGTTGATCATACTCTGGGTTCCACATGCATGTTTTAGCTGAAGGAAGAATACCTTAAACCTGGAGAGTTGAGACCCGTGGAATGGGTACCATGCAATATGACTTCAAAGGGTCTTCATTTGCTCACCGAACCTCTCCAATCCTATCACTGCTGCGTTTATGCCCCTGCACACATGCTTGATTCTCTTTTGGAGTCATAGCAATCCATAGGTTTTAAGATACTTCCTAGTCAGGTACATTCTTAGGTGTTTAATAGGGGGTGTTGAATCCATTTCGTTGAGCAAGGAGTAGATCTTGTCTATTCCATATTTGGCTTAAGGAACTTTATCTGTGCTCATTTCAATCTCTGGTTTTATGCAGCACCCCAACTCACCTTTCCCCTTAAGCAAGCATAAGTTGGTTTTCTAAATTTGAGACCCTGTTCTGTTTTGTAATTCAGTTCCTGTGTAGCCAAGGTTACATTCCGTGTATTAGTGATATCTTATGATGTTTCTTTTCCTGTGTGACTTATTTCAGTTAGAATCATCATACCTGAATCCACTCATTATGCTGCTACGGGCCTGATGACATAGATTTCATTGCTGAGTGATACTGCATTGTACGTAAGTACCACAACTTCTTTACCCATTTTTCACTTTCTGCGATATTGAACTTGTACCGTAAACCAGGTTCTTGTAAACAGAGCCGTCCCAACCTTTGGGGTGGCTGTCTCTTTTGATTTTAATTTCCCTAAGCTATAGGACCATAAGTGGAAGTGCCCGAGGCTCTGTTGCTTTGTTTTTTAGATGTTTCAGGAAACACCATACACTTCTCCCGAGTGGCTGTTGGCAATTTACCTCCCGCCCATCAGCATAACAAGGCTCCCAGTTCTCCATGGCCTGTCCTGCCTTTCTGGATTTTACACTTTTTTCAGATGGCCCTTTTGACCGGGGGGAAGTGAGACTTCATTGTAGTGCAGATTTCCTTTGCAAGCTTGCTTGGTTGGCCAAAAAGGGCGTATGCGTTTTTTCCTGAATATATTCAGGAAAAAACGCATACGCCCTTTTTGGCCAAGTGCATCATTGTGGACGTTCTGCCTCTTTTCCTATGCTTTCAATGCAATTCCAGTCTACCTCCTGAAATCGGTTTCCTGCAATTCTGCCCCGCTTTCAAGTCCTCTTGGCAGCCTTACTTCAGTATATTTTTGGACGATAGCTGTCATTTATAACTCTGCAGGTTTGTGAATTACAGTGCCCCTGAGCTCCTTTCTTCAACTCGCTTTCTCGTGAGCTGGCCGCAACACCGCAGGATGGCTTCAGGCCCTAATCTGGTTCCGGCACGGCACGCTGAGCCTTTGGTTAATTCCTCTTCCTGGTGGGAAATGAGAGTTAAATTTGCCCGTCCAGACACCTCCAGCTAGTCTGTCATTGGTTCTCCCTATTCCTGTTCATCTTCCGCAGAAATTGCAAACTGGGCCAAACAGGAGGTTAAAGGCACTGACTCTCCAAGTCGGGAGAGTGTTAGTAAAGCGTCTGGAATGTTGCACCCGAGTACCGGGGGACGAAAACTGAGACATATTGGAACACGTCTCCCGATCACACGGTTGATCATACTCTGGGTTCCACATGCATGTTTTAGCTGAAGGAAGAATACCTTAAACCTGGAGAGTTGAGACCCGTGGAATGGGTACCATTCAATATGACTTCAAAGGGTCTTCATTTGCTCACCGAACCTCTCCAATCCTATCACTGCTGCGTTTATGCCCCTGCACACATGCTTGATTCTCTTTTGGAGTCATAGCAATCCATAGGTTTTAAGATACTTCCTAGTCAGGTACATTCTTAGGTGTTTAATAGGGGGTGTTGAATCCATTTCGTTGAGCAAGGAGTAGATCTTGTCTATTCCATATTTGGCTTAAGGAACTTTATCTGTGCTCATTTCAATCTCTGGTTTTATGCAGCACCCCAACTCACCTTTCCCCTTAAGCAAGCATAAGTTGGTTTTCTAAATTTGAGACCCTGTTCTGTTTTGTAATTCAGTTCCTGTGTAGCCAAGGTTACATTCCGTGTATTAGTGATATCTTATGATGTTTCTTTTCCTGTGTGACTTATTTCAGTTAGAATCATCATACCTGAATCCACTCATTATGCTGCTACGGGCCTGATGACATAGATTTCATTGCTGAGTGATACTGCATTGTACGTAAGTACCACAACTTCTTTACCCATTTTTCACTTTCTGCGATATTGAACTTGTACCGTAAACCAGGTTCTTGTAAACAGAGCCGTCCCAACCTTTGGGGTGGCTGTCTCTTTTGATTTTAATTTCCCTAAGCTATAGGACCATAAGTGGAAGTGCCCGAGGCTCTGTTGCTTTGTTTTTTAGATGTTTCAGGAAACACCATACACTTCTCCCGAGTGGCTGTTGGCAATTTACCTCCCGCCCATCAGCATAACAAGGCTCCCAGTTCTCCATGGCCTGTCCTGCCTTTCTGGATTTTACACTTTTTTCAGATGGCCCTTTTGACCGGGGGGAAGTGAGACTTCATTGTAGTGCAGATTTCCTTTGCAAGCTTGCTTGGTTGGCCAAAAAGGGCGTATGCGTTTTTTCCTGAATATATTCAGGAAAAAACGCATACGCCCTTTTTGGCCAAGTGCATCATTGTGGACGTTCTGCCTCTTTTCCTATGCTTTCAATGCAATTCCAGTCTACCTCCTGAAATCGGTTTCCTGCAATTCTGCCCCGCTTTCAAGTCCTCTTGGCAGCCTTACTTCAGTATATTTTTGGACGATAGCTGTCATTTATAACTCTGCAGGTTTGTGAATTACAGTGCCCCTGAGCTCCTTTCTTCAACTCGCTTTCTCGTGAGCTGGCCGCAACACCGCAGGATGGCTTCAGGCCCTAATCTGGTTCCGGCACGGCACGCTGAGCCTTTGGTTAATTCCTCTTCCTGGTGGGAAATGAGAGTTAAATTTGCCCGTCCAGACACCTCCAGCTAGTCTGTCATTGGTTCTCCCTATTCCTGTTCATCTTCCGCAGAAATTGCAAACTGGGCCAAACAGGAGGTTAAAGGCACTGACTCTCCAAGTCGGGAGAGTGTTAGTAAAGCGTCTGGAATGTTGCACCCGAGTACCGGGGGACGAAAACTGAGACATATTGGAACACGTCTCCCGATCACACGGTTGATCATACTCTGGGTTCCACATGCATGTTTTAGCTGAAGGAAGAATACCTTAAACCTGGAGAGTTGAGACCCGTGGAATGGGTACCATGCAATATGACTTCAAAGGGTCTTCATTTGCTCACCGAACCTCTCCAATCCTATCACTGCTGCGTTTATGCCCCTGCACACATGCTTGATTCTCTTTTGGAGTCATAGCAATCCATAGGTTTTAAGATACTTCCTAGTCAGGTACATTCTTAGGTGTTTAATAGGGGGTGTTGAATCCATTTCGTTGAGCAAGGAGTAGATCTTGTCTATTCCATATTTGGCTTAAGGAACTTTATCTGTGCTCATTTCAATCTCTGGTTTTATGCAGCACCCCAACTCACCTTTCCCCTTAAGCAAGCATAAGTTGGTTTTCTAAATTTGAGACCCTGTTCTGTTTTGTAATTCAGTTCCTGTGTAGCCAAGGTTACATTCCGTGTATTAGTGATATCTTATGATGTTTCTTTTCCTATGTGACTTATTTCAGTTAGAATCATCATACCTGAATCCACTCATTATGCTGCTACGGGCCTGATGACATAGATTTCATTGCTGAGTGATACTGCATTGTACGTAAGTACCACAACTTCTTTACCCATTTTTCACTTTCTGCGATATTGAACTTGTACCGTAAACCAGGTTCTTGTAAACAGAGCCGTCCCAACCTTTGGGGTGGCTGTCTCTTTTGATTTTAATTTCCCTAAGCTATAGGACCATAAGTGGAAGTGCCCGAGGCTCTGTTGCTTTGTTTTTTAGATGTTTCAGGAAACACCATACACTTCTCCCGAGTGGCTGTTGGCAATTGACATCCCGCCCATCAGCATAACAAGGCTCCCAGTTCTCCATGGCCTGTCCTGCCTTTCTGGATTTTACACTTTTTTCAGATGGCCCTTTTGACCGGGGGGAAGTGAGACTTCATTGTAGTGCAGATTTCCTTTGCAAGCTTGCTTGGTTGGCCAAAAAGGGCGTATGCGTTTTTTCCTGAATATATTCAGGAAAAAACGCATACGCCCATTTTGGCCAAGTGCATCATTGTGGACGTTCTGCCTCTTTTCCTATGCTTTCAATGCAATTCCAGTCTACCTCCTGAAATCGGTTTCCTGCAATTCTGCCCCGCTTTCAAGTCCTCTTGGCAGCCTTACTTCAGTATATTTTTGGACGATAGCTGTCATTTATAACTCTGCAGGTTTGTGAATTACAGTGCCCCTGAGCTCCTTTCTTCAACTCGCTTTCTCGTGAGCTGGCCGCAACACCGCAGGATGGCTTCAGGCCCTAATCTGGTTCCGGCACGGCACACTGAGCCTTTGGTTAATTCCTCTTCCTGGTGGGAAATGAGAGTTAAATTTGCCCGTCCAGACACCTCCAGCTAGTCTGTCATTGGTTCTCCCTATTCCTGTTCATCTTCCGCAGAAATTGCAAACTGGGCCAAACAGGAGGTTAAAGGCACTGACTCTCCAAGTCGGGAGAGTGTTAGTAAAGCGTCTGGAATGTTGCACCCGAGTACCAGGGGACGAAAACTGACACATATTGGAACACGTCTCCCGATCACACGGTTGATCATACTCTGGGTTCCACATGCATGTTTTAGCTGAAGGAAGAATACCTTAAACCTGGAGAGTTGAGACCCGTGGAATGGGTACCATGCAATATGACTTCAAAGGGTCTTCATTTGCTCACCGAACCTCTCCAATCCTATCACTGCTGCGTTTATGCCCCTGTACACACACTTGATTCTCTTTCAGAGACATAGCAATCCATAGGTTTTAAGATACTTCCTAGTCAGGTACACTCTTAGGCCTTTAATATGGGGTGTTGAGTCCATTTCGTTGAGCAAGGAGTAGCTCTTGTCTATTCCATATTTGGCTTAAGGAACTTTATCTGTGCTCATTTCAATCTCTGGTTTTATGCAGCACCCCAACTCACCTTTCCCCTTAAGCAAGCATAAGTTGGGTTTCTAAATTTGAGACCCTGTTCTGTTTTGTAATTCAGTTCCTGTGTAGCCAAGGTTACATTCCGTGTATTAGTGATATCTTATGATGTTTCTTTTCCTGTGTGACTTATTTCAGTTAGAATCATCGTACCTGAATCCACTCATTATGCTGCTACGGGCCTGATGACATAGATTTCATTGCTGAGTGATACTGCATTGTACGTAAGTACCACAACTTCTTTATCCATTTTTCACTTTCTGCGATATTGAACTTGTACCGTAAACGTGGTTCTTGTAAACACAGCCGTGCCAAACTTTGGGGTGGCTGTGTCTTTTTGAGTTTAATTTCCCTAAGCTATAGGACCATAAGTGGAAGTGCCCTAGGCTCTGTTGCTTTGTTTTTTAGATGTTCCATGAAACACCATACACTTCTCCCGAGTGGCTGTTGGCAATTGACATCCCGCCCATCAGCATAACAAGGCTCCCAGTTCTCCATCGCCTGTCCTGCCTTTCTGGATTTTACACTTTTTTCAGATGGCCCTTTTGACCGGGGGGAAGTGAGACTTCATTGTAGTGCAGATTTCCTTTGCAAGCTTGCTTGGTTGGCCAAAAAGGGCGTATGCGTTTTTTCCTGAATATATTCAGGAAAAAACGCATACGCCCTTTTTGGCCAAGTGCATCATTGTGGACGTTCTGCCTCTTTTCCTATGCTTTCAATGCAATTCCAGTCTACCTCCTGAAATCGGTTTCCTGCAATTCTGCCCCGCTTTCAAGTCCTCTTGGCAGCCTTACTTCAGTATATTTTTGGACGATAGCTGTCATTTATAACTCTGCAGGTTTGTGAATTACAGTGCCCCTGAGCTCCTTTCTTCAACTCGCTTTCTCGTGAGCTGGCCGCAACACCGCAGGATGGCTTCAGGCCCTAATCTGGTTCCGGCACGGCACGCTGAGCCTTTGGTTAATTCCTCTTCCTGGTGGGAAATGAGAGTTAAATTTGCCCGTCCAGACACCTCCAGCTAGTCTGTCATTGGTTCTCCCTATTCCTGTTCATCTTCCGCAGAAATTGCAAACTGGGCCAAACAGGAGGTTAAAGGCACTGACTCTCCAAGTCGGGAGAGTGTTAGTAAAGCGTCTGGAATGTTGCACCCGAGTACCAGAGGACGAAAACTGACACATATTGGAACACGTCTCCCGATCACACGGTTGATCATACTCTGGGTTCCACATGCATGTTTTAGCTGAAGGAAGAATACCTTAAACCTGGAGAGTTGAGACCCGTGGAATGGGTACCATGCAATATGACTTCAAAGGGTCTTCATTTGCTCACCGAACCTCTCCAATCCTATCACTGCTGCGTTTATGCCCCTGTACACACACTTGATTCTCTTTCAGAGACATAGCAATCCATAGGTTTTAAGATACTTCCTAGTCAGGTACACTCTTAGGCATTTAATATGGGGTGTTGAGTCCATTTCGTTGAGCAAGGAGTAGCTCTTGTCTATTCCATATTTGGCTTAAGGAACTTTATCTGTGCTCATTTCAATCTCTGGTTTTATGCAGCACCCCAACTCACCTTTCCCCTTAAGCAAGCATAAGTTGGGTTTCTAAATTTGAGACCCTGTTCTGTTTTGTAATTCAGTTCCTGTGTAGCCAAGGTTACATTCCGTGTATTAGTGATATCTTATGATGTTTCTTTTCCTGTGTGACTTATTTCAGTTAGAATCATCGTACCTGAATCCACTCATTATGCTGCTACGGGCCTGATGACATAGATTTCATTGCTGAGTGATACTGCATTGTACGTAAGTACCACAACTTCTTTATCCATTTTTCACTTTCTGCGATATTGAACTTGTACCATAAACCAGGTTCTTGTAAACAGAGCCGTCCCAACCTTTGGGGTGGCTGTGTCTTTTGATTTTAATTTCCCTAAGCTATAGGACCATAAGTGGAAGTGCCCTAGGCTCTGTTGCTTTGTTTTTTAGATGTTTCAGGAAACACCATACACTTCTCCCGAGTGGCTGTTGGCAATTGACATCCCGCCCATCAGCATAACAAGGCTCCCAGTTCTCCATGGCCTGTCCTGCCTTTCTGGATTTTACACTTTTTTCAGATGGCCCTTTTGACCGGGGGGAATTGAGACTTCATTGTAGTGCAGATTTCCTTTGCAAGCTTGCTTGGTTGGCCAAAAAGGGCGTATGCGTTTTTTCCTGAATATATTCAGGAAAAAACGCATACGCCCTTTTTGGCCAAGTGCATCATTGTGGACGTTCTGCCTCTTTTCCTATGCTTTCAATGCAATTCCAGTCTACCTCCTGAAATCGGTTTCCTGCAATTCTGCCCCGCTTTCAAGTCCTCTTGGCAGCCTTACTTCAGTATATTTTTGGACGATAGCTGTCATTTATAACTCTGCAGGTTTGTGAATTACAGTGCCCCTGAGCTCCTTTCTTCAACTCGCTTTCTCGTGAGCTGGCCGCAACACCGCAGGATGGCTTCAGGCCCTAATCTGGTTCCGGCACGGCACGCTGAGCCTTTGGTTAATTCCTCTTCCTGGTGGGAAATGAGAGTTAAATTTGCCCGTCCAGACACCTCCAGCTAGTCTGTCATTGGTTCTCCCTATTCCTGTTCATCTTCCGCAGAAATTGCAAACTGGGCCAAACAGGAGGTTAAAGGCACTGACTCTCCAAGTCGGGAGAGTGTTAGTAAAGCGTCTGGAATGTTGCACCCGAGTACCAGGGGACGAAAACTGAGACATATTGGAACACGTCTCCCGATCACACGGTTGATCATACTCTGGGTTCCACATGCATGTTTTAGCTGAAGGAAGAATACCTTAAACCTGGAGAGTTGAGACCCGTGGAATGGGTACCATGCAATATGACTTCAAAGGGTCTTCATTTGCTCACCGAACCTCTCCAATCCTATCACTGCTGCGTTTATGCCCCTGTACACACACTTGATTCTCTTTCAGAGACATAGCAATCCATAGGTTTTAAGATACTTCCTAGTCAGGTACACTCTTAGGCATTTAATATGGGGTGTTGAGTCCATTTCGTGGAGCAAGGAGTAGCTCTTGTCTATTCCATATTTGGCTTAAGGAACTTTATCTGTGCTCATTTCAATCTCTGGTTTTATGCAGCACCCCAACTCACCTTTCCCCTTAAGCAAGCATAAGTTGGGTTTCTAAATTTGAGACCCTGTTCTGTTTTGGAATTCAGTTCCTGTGTAGCCAAGGTTACATTCCGTGTATTAGTGATATCTTATGATGTTTCTTTTTCTGTGTGACTTATTTCAGTTAGAATCATCGTACCTGAATCCACTCATTATGCTGCTACGGGCCTGATGACATAGATTTCATTGCTGAGTGATATTGCATTGTACGTAAGTACCACAACTTCTTTATCCATTTTTCACTTTCTGCGATATTGAACTTGTACCGTAAACCAGGTTCTTGTAAACAGAGCCGTCCCAACCTTTGGGGTGGCTGTGTCTTTTGATTTTAATTTCCCTAAGCTATAGGATCATAAGTGGAAGTGCCCTAGGCTCTGTTGCTTTGTTTTTTAGATGTTTCAGGAAACACCATACACTTCTCCCGAGTGGCTGTTGGCAATTTACATCCCGCCCATCAGCATAACAAGGCTCCCAGTTCTCCATGGCCTGTCCTGCCTTTCTGGATTTTACACTTTTTTCAGATGGCCCTTTTGACCGGGGGGAAGTGAGACTTCATTGTAGTGCAGATTTCCTTTGCAAGCTTGCTTGGTTGGCCAAAAAGGGCGTATGCGTTTTTTCCTGAATATATTCAGGAAAAAACGCATACGCCCTTTTTGGCCAAGTGCATCATTGTGGACGTTCTGCCTCTTTTCCTATGCTTTCAATGCAATTCCAGTCTACCTCCTGAAATCGGTTTCCTGCAATTCTGCCCCGCTTTCAAGTCCTCTTGGCAGCCTTACTTCAGTATATTTTTGGACGATAGCTGTCATTTATAACTCTGCAGGTTTGTGAATTACAGTGCCCCTGAGCTCCTTTCTTCAACTCGCTTTCTCGTGAGCTGGCCGCAACACCGCAGGATGGCTTCAGGCCCTAATCTGGTTCCGGCACGGCACGCTGAGCCTTTGGTTAATTCCTCTTCCTGGTGGGAAATGAGAGTTAAATTTGCCCGTCCAGACACCTCCAGCTAGTCTGTCATTGGTTCTCCCTATTCCTGTTCATCTTCCGCAGAAATTGCAAACTGGGCCAAACAGGAGGTTAAAGGCACTGACTCTCCAAGTCGGGAGAGTGTTAGTAAAGCGTCTGGAATGTTGCACCCGAGTACCAGGGGACGAAAACTGACACATATTAGAACACGTCTCCCGATCACACGGTTGATCATACTCTGGGTTCCACATGCATGTTTTAGCTGAAGGAAGAATACCTTAAACCTGGAGAGTTGAGACCCGTGGAATGGGTACCATGCAATATGACTTCAAAGGGTCTTCATTTGCTCACCGAACCTCTCCAATCCTATCACTGCTGCGTTTATGCCCCTGTACACACACTTGATTCTCTTTCAGAGACATAGCAATCCATAGGTTTTAAGATACTTCCTAGTCAGGTACACTCTTAGGCCTTTAATATGGGGTGTTGAGTCCATTTCGTTGAGCAAGGAGTAGCTCTTGTCTATTCCATATTTGGCTTAAGGAACTTTATCTGTGCTCATTTCAATCTCTGGTTTTATGCAGCACCCCAACTCACCTTTCCCCTTAAGCAAGCATAAGTTGGGTTTCTAAATTTGAGACCCTGTTCTGTTTTGTAATTTAGTTCCTGTGTAGCCAAGGTTACATTCCGTGTATTAGTGATATCTTATGATGTTTCTTTTCCTGTGTGACTTATTTCAGTTAGAATCATCGTACCTGAATCCACTCATTATGCTGCTACGGGCCTGATGACATAGATTTCATTGCTGAGTGATACTGCATTGTACGTAAGTACCACAACTTCTTTATCCATTTTTCACTTTCTGCGATATTGAACTTGTACCGTAAACCAGGTTCTTGTAAACAGAGCCGTCCCAAACTTTGGGGTGGCTGTGTCTTTTGATTTTAATTTCCCTAAGCTATAGGACCATAAGTGGAAGTGCCCTAGGCTCTGTTGCTTTGTTTTTTAGATGTTTCAGGAAACACCATACACTTCTCCCGAGTGGCTGTTGGCAATTGACATCCCGCCCATCAGCATAACAAGGCTCCCAGTTCTCCATGGCCTGTCCTGCCTTTCTGGATTTTACACTTTTTTCAGATGGCCCTTTTGACCGGGGGGAAGTGACACTTCATTGTAGTGCAGATTTCCTTTGCAAGCTTGCTTGGTTGGCCAAAAAGGGCGTATGCGTTTTTTCCTGAATATATTCAGGAAAAAACGCATACGCCCTTTTTGGCCAAGTGCATCATTGTGGACGTTCTGCCTCTTTTCCTATGCTTTCAATGCAATTCCAGTCTACCTCCTGAAATCGGTTTCCTGCAATTCTGCCCCGCTTTCAAGTCCTCTTGGCAGCCTTACTTCAGTATATTTTTGGACGATAGCTGTCATTTATAACTCTGCAGGTTTGTGAATTACAGTGCCCCTGAGCTCCTTTCTTCAACTCGCTTTCTCGTGAGCTGGCCGCAACACCGCAGGATGGCTTCAGGCCCTAATCTGGTTCCGGCACGGCACGCTGAGCCTTTGGTTAATTCCTCTTCCTGGTGGGAAATGAGAGTTAAATTTGCCCGTCCAGACACCTCCAGCTAGTCTGTCATTGGTTCTCCCTATTCCTGTTCATCTTCCGCAGAAATTGCAAACTGGGCCAAACAGGAGGTTAAAGGCACTGACTCTCCAAGTCGGGAGAGTGTTAGTAAAGCGTCTGGAATGTTGCACCCGAGTACCAGAGGACGAAAACTGACACATATTGGAACACGTCTCCCGATCACACGGTTGATCATACTCTGGGTTCCACATGCATGTTTTAGCTGAAGGAAGAATACCTTAAACCTGGAGAGTTGAGACCCGTGGAATGGGTACCATGCAATATGACTTCAAAGGGTCTTCATTTGCTCACCGAACCTCTCCAATCCTATCACTGCTGCGTTTATGCCCCTGTACACACACTTGATTCTCTTTCAGAGACATAGCAATCCATAGGTTTTAAGATACTTCCTAGTCAGGTACACTCTTAGGCATTTAATATGGGGTGTTGAGTCCATTTCGTTGAGCAAGGAGTAGCTCTTGTCTATTCCATATTTGGCTTAAGGAAGTTTATCTGTGCTCATTTCAATCTCTGGTTTTATGCAGCACCCCAACTCACCTTTCCCCTTAAGCAAGCATAAGTTGGGTTTCTAAATTTGAGACCCTGTTCTGTTTTGTAATTCAGTTCCTGTGTAGCCAAGGTTACATTCCGTGTATTAGTGATATCTTATGATGTTTCTTTTCCTGTGTGACTTATTTCAGTTAGAATCATCGTACCTGAATCCACTCATTATGCTGCTACGGGCCTGATGACATAGATTTCATTGCTGAGTGATACTGCATTGTACGTAAGTACCACAACTTCTTTATCCATTTTTCACTTTCTGCGATATTGAACTTGTACCGTAAACCAGGTTCTTGTAAACAGAGCCGTCCCAAACTTTGGGGTGGCTGTGTCTTTTGATTTTAATTTCCCTAAGCTATAGGACCATAAGTGGAAGTGCCCTAGGCTCTGTTGCTTTGTTTTTTAGATGTTTCAGGAAACACCATACACTTCTCCCGAGTGGCTGTTGGCAATTGACATCCCGCCCATCAGCATAACAAGGCTCCCAGTTCTCCATGGCCTGTCCTGCCTTTCTGGATTTTACACTTTTTTCAGATGGCCCTTTTGACCGGGGGGAAGTGACACTTCATTGTAGTGCAGATTTCCTTTGCAAGCTTGCTTGGTTGGCCAAAAAGGGCGTATGCGTTTTTTCCTGAATATATTCAGGAAAAAACGCATACGCCCTTTTTGGCCAAGTGCATCATTGTGGACGTTCTGCCTCTTTTCCTATGCTTTCAATGCAATTCCAGTCTACCTCCTGAAATCGGTTTCCTGCAATTCTGCCCCGCTTTCAAGTCCTCTTGGCAGCCTTACTTCAGTATATTTTTGGACGATAGCTGTCATTTATAACTCTGCAGGTTTGTGAATTACAGTGCCCCTGAGCTCCTTTCTTCAACTCGCTTTCTCGTGAGCTGGCCGCAACACCGCAGGATGGCTTCAGGCCCTAATCTGGTTCCGGCACGGCACGCTGAGCCTTTGGTTAATTCCTCTTCCTGGTGGGAAATGAGAGTTAAATTTGCCCGTCCAGACACCTCCAGCTAGTCTGTCATTGGTTCTCCCTATTCCTGTTCATCTTCCGCAGAAATTGCAAACTGGGCCAAACAGGAGGTTAAAGGCACTGACTCTCCAAGTCGGGAGAGTGTTAGTAAAGCGTCTGGAATGTTGCACCCGAGTACCAGAGGACGAAAACTGACACATATTGGAACACGTCTCCCGATCACACGGTTGATCATACTCTGGGTTCCACATGCATGTTTTAGCTGAAGGAAGAATACCTTAAACCTGGAGAGTTGAGACCCGTGGAATGGGTACCATGCAATATGACTTCAAAGGGTCTTCATTTGCTCACCGAACCTCTCCAATCCTATCACTGCTGCGTTTATGCCCCTGTACACACACTTGATTCTCTTTCAGAGACATAGCAATCCATAGGTTTTAAGATACTTCCTAGTCAGGTACACTCTTAGGCATTTAATATGGGGTGTTGAGTCCATTTCGTTGAGCAAGGAGTAGCTCTTGTCTATTCCATATTTGGCTTAAGGAAGTTTATCTGTGCTCATTTCAATCTCTGGTTTTATGCAGCACCCCAACTCACCTTTCCCCTTAAGCAAGCATAAGTTGGGTTTCTAAATTTGAGACCCTGTTCTGTTTTGTAATTCAGTTCCTGTGTAGCCAAGGTTACATTCCGTGTATTAGTGATATCTTATGATGTTTCTTTTCCTGTGTGACTTATTTCAGTTAGAATCATCGTACCTGAATCCACTCATTATGCTGCTACGGGCCTGATGACATAGATTTCATTGCTGAGTGATACTGCATTGTACGTAAGTACCACAACTTCTTTATCCATTTTTCACTTTCTGCGATATTGAACTTGTACCATAAACCAGGTTCTTGTAAACAGAGCCGTCCCAACCTTTGGGGTGGCTGTGTCTTTTGATTTTAATTTCCCTAAGCTATAGGACCATAAGTGGAAGTGCCCTAGGCTCTGTTGCTTTGTTTTTTAGATGTTTCAGGAAACACCATACACTTCTCCCGAGTGGCTGTTGGCAATTGACATCCCGCCCATCAGCATAACAAGGCTCCCAGTTCTCCATGGCCTGTCCTGCCTTTCTGGATTTTACACTTTTTTCAGATGGCCCTTTTGACCGGGGGGAATTGAGACTTCATTGTAGTGCAGATTTCCTTTGCAAGCTTGCTTGGTTGGCCAAAAAGGGCGTATGCGTTTTTTCCTGAATATATTCAGGAAAAAACGCATACGCCCTTTTTGGCCCAGTGCATCATTGTGGACGTTCTGCCTCTTTTCCTATGCTTTCAATGCAATTCCAGTCTACCTCCTGAAATCGGTTTCCTGCAATTCTGCCCCGCTTTCAAGTCCTCTTGGCAGCCTTACTTCAGTATATTTTTGGACGATAGCTGTCATTTATAACTCTGCAGGTTTGTGAATTACAGTGCCCCTGAGCTCCTTTCTTCAACTCGCTTTCTCGTGAGCTGGCCGCAACACCGCAGGATGGCTTCAGGCCCTAATCTGGTTCCGGCACGGCACGCTGAGCCTTTGGTTAATTCCTCTTCCTGGTGGGAAATGAGAGTTAAATTTGCCCGTCCAGACACCTCCAGCTAGTCTGTCATTGGTTCTCCCTATTCCTGTTCATCTTCCGCAGAAATTGCAAACTGGGCCAAACAGGAGGTTAAAGGCACTGACTCTCCAAGTCGGGAGAGTGTTAGTAAAGCGTCTGGAATGTTGCACCCGAGTACCAGGGGACGAAAACTGAGACATATTGGAACACGTCTCCCGATCACACGGTTGATCATACTCTGGGTTCCACATGCATGTTTTAGCTGAAGGAAGAATACCTTAAACCTGGAGAGTTGAGACCCGTGGAATGGGTACCATGCAATATGACTTCAAAGGGTCTTCATTTGCTCACCGAACCTCTCCAATCCTATCACTGCTGCGTTTATGCCCCTGTACACACACTTGATTCTCTTTCAGAGACATAGCAATCCATAGGTTTTAAGATACTTCCTAGTCAGGTACACTCTTAGGCATTTAATATGGGGTGTTGAGTCCATTTCGTTGAGCAAGGAGTAGCTCTTGTCTATTCCATATTTGGCTTAAGGAACTTTATCTGTGCTCATTTCAATCTCTGGTTTTATGCAGCACCCCAACTCACCTTTCCCCTTAAGCAAGCATAAGTTGGGTTTCTAAATTTGAGACCCTGTTCTGTTTTGGAATTCAGTTCCTGTGTAGCCAAGGTTACATTCCGTGTATTAGTGATATCTTATGATGTTTCTTTTTCTGTGTGACTTATTTCAGTTAGAATCATCGTACCTGAATCCACTCATTATGCTGCTACGGGCCTGATGACATAGATTTCATTGCTGAGTGATATTGCATTGTACGTAAGTACCACAACTTCTTTATCCATTTTTCACTTTCTGCGATATTGAACTTGTACCGTAAACCAGGTTCTTGTAAACAGAGCCGTCCCAACCTTTGGGGTGGCTGTGTCTTTTGATTTTAATTTCCCTAAGCTATAGGATCATAAGTGGAAGTGCCCTAGGCTCTGTTGCTTTGTTTTTTAGATGTTTCAGGAAACACCATACACTTCTCCCGAGTGGCTGTTGGCAATTTACATCCCGCCCATCAGCATAACAAGGCTCCCAGTTCTCCATGGCCTGTCCTGCCTTTCTGGATTTTACACTTTTTTCAGATGGCCCTTTTGACCGGGGGGAAGTGAGACTTCATTGTAGTGCAGATTTCCATTGCAAGCTTGCTTGGTTGGCCAAAAAGGGCGTATGCGTTTTTTCCTGAATATATTCAGGAAAAAACGCATACGCCCTTTTTGGCCAAGTGCATCATTGTGGACGTTCTGCCTCTTTTCCTATGCTTTCAATGCAATTCCAGTCTACCTCCTGAAATCGGTTTCCTGCAATTCTGCCCCGCTTTCAAGTCCTCTTGGCAGCCTTACTTCAGTATATTTTTGGACGATAGCTGTCATTTATAACTCTGCAGGTTTGTGAATTACAGTGCCCCTGAGCTCCTTTCTTCAACTCGCTTTCTCGTGAGCTGGCCGCAACACCGCAGGATGGCTTCAGGCCCTAATCTGGTTCCGGCACGGCACGCTGAGCCTTTGGTTAATTCCTCTTCCTGGTGGGAAATGAGAGTTAAATTTGCCCGTCCAGACACCTCCAGCTAGTCTGTCATTGGTTCTCCCTATTCCTGTTCATCTTCCGCAGAAATTGCAAACTGGGCCAAACAGGAGGTTAAAGGCACTGACTCTCCAAGTCGGGAGAGTGTTAGTAAAGCGTCTGGAATGTTGCACCCGAGTACCAGGGGACGAAAACTGACACATATTAGAACACGTCTCCCGATCACACGGTTGATCATACTCTGGGTTCCACATGCATGTTTTAGCTGAAGGAAGAATACCTTCAACCTGGAGAGTTGAGACCCGTGGAATGGGTACCATGCAATATGACTTCAAAGGGTCTTCATTTGCTCACCGAACCTCTCCAATCCTATCACTGCTGCGTTTATGCCCCTGTACACACACTTGATTCTCTTTCAGAGACATAGCAATCCATAGGTTTTAAGATACTTCCTAGTCAGGTACACTCTTAGGCCTTTAATATGGGGTGTTGAGTCCATTTCGTTGAGCAAGGAGTAGCTCTTGTCTATTCCATATTTGGCTTAAGGAACTTTATCTGTGCTCATTTCAATCTCTGGTTTTATGCAGCACCCCAACTCACCTTTCCCCTTAAGCAAGCATAAGTTGGGTTTCTAAATTTGAGACCCTGTTCTGTTTTGTAATTTAGTTCCTGTGTAGCCAAGGTTACATTCCGTGTATTAGTGATATCTTATGATGTTTCTTTTCCTGTGTGACTTATTTCAGTTAGAATCATCGTACCTGAATCCACTCATTATGCTGCTACGGGCCTGATGACATAGATTTCATTGCTGAGTGATACTGCATTGTACGTAAGTACCACAACTTCTTTATCCATTTTTCACTTTCTGCGATATTGAACTTGTACCGTAAACCAGGTTCTTGTAAACAGAGCCGTCCCAACCTTTGGGGTGGCTGTGTCTTTTGATTTTAATTTCCCTAAGCTATAGGACCATAAGTGGAAGTGCCCTAGGCTCTGTTGCTTTGTTTTTTAGATGTTTCAGGAAACACCATACACTTCTCCCGAGTGGCTGTTGGCAATTGACATCCCGCCCATCAGCATAACAAGGCTCCCAGTTCTCCATGGCCTGTCCTGCCTTTCTGGATTTTACACTTTTTTCAGATGGCCCTTTTGACCGGGGGGAAGTGACACTTCATTGTAGTGCAGATTTCCTTTGCAAGCTTGCTTGGTTGGCCAAAAAGGGCGTATGCGTTTTTTCCTGAATATATTCAGGAAAAAACGCATACGCCCTTTTTGGCCAAGTGCATCATTGTGGACGTTCTGCCTCTTTTCCTATGCTTTCAATGCAATTCCAGTCTACCTCCTGAAATCGGTTTCCTGCAATTCTGCCCCACTTTCAAGTCCTCTTGGCAGCCTTACTTCAGTATATTTTTGGACGATAGCTGTCATTTATAACTCTGCAGGTTTGTGAATTACAGTGCCCCTGAGCTCCTTTCTTCAACTCGCTTTCTCGTGAGCTGGCCGCAACACTGCAGGATGGCTTCAGGCCCTAATCTGGTTCCGGCACGGCACGCTGAGCCTTTGGTTAATTCCTCTTCCTGGTGGGAAATGAGAGTTAAATTTGCCCGTCCAGACACCTCCAGCTAGTGTGTCATTGGTTCTCCCTATTCCTGTTCATCTTCCGCAGAAATTGCAACCTGGGCCAAACAGGAGGTTAAAGGCACTGACTCTCCAAGTCGGGAGAGTGTTAGTAAAGCGTCTGGAATGTTGCACCCGAGTACCAGGGGACGAAAACTGACACATATTGGAACACGTCTCCCGATCACACGGTTGATCATACTCTGGGTTCCACATGCATGTTTTAGCTGAAGGAAGAATACCTTAAACCTGGAGAGTTGAGACCCGTGGAATGGGTACCATGCAATATGACTTCAAAGGGTCTTCATTTGCTCACCGAACCTCTCCAATCCTATCACTGCTGCGTTTATGCCCCTGTACACACACTTGATTCTCTTTCAGAGACATAGCAATCCATAGGTTTTAAGATACTTCCTAGTCAGGTACACTCTTAGGCATTTAATATGGGGTGTTGAGTCCATTTCGTTGAGCAAGGAGTAGCTCTTGTCTATTCCATATTTGGCTTAAGGAACTTTATCTGTGCTCATTTCAATCTCTGGTTTTATGCAGCACCCCAACTCACCTTTCCCCTTAAGCAAGCATAAGTTGGGTTTCTAAATTTGAGACCCTGTTCTGTTTTGTAATTCAGTTCCTGTGTAGCCAAGGTTACATTCCGTGTATTAGTGATATCTTATGATGTTTCTTTTCCTGTGTGACTTATTTCAGTTAGAATCATCGTACCTGAATCCACTCATTATGCTGCTACGGGCCTGATGACATAGATTTCCTTGCTGAGTGATACTGCATTGTACGTAAGTACCACAACTTCTTTATCCATTTTTCACTTTCTGCGATATTGAACTTGTACCGTAAACGTGGTTCTTGTAAACACAGCCGTGCCAAACTTTGGGGTGGCTGTGTCTTTTTGAGTTTAATTTCCCTAAGCTATAGGACCATAAGTGGAAGTGCCCTAGGCTCTGTTGCTTTGTTTTTTAGATGTTTCAGGAAACACCATACACTTCTCCCGAGTGGCTGTTGGCAATTGACATCCCGCCCATCAGCATAACAAGGCTCCCAGTTCTCCATGGCCTGTCCTGCCTTTCTGGATTTTACACTTTTTTCAGATGGCCCTTTTGACCGGGGGGAAGTGAGACTTCATTGTAGTGCAGATTTCCTTTGCAAGCTTGCTTGGTTGGCCAAAAAGGGCGTATGCGTTTTTTCCTGAATATATTCAGGAAAAAACGCATACGCCCTTTTTGGCCAAGTGCATCATTGTGGACGTTCTGCCTCTTTTCCTATGCTTTCAATGCAATTCCAGTCTACCTCCTGAAATCGGTTTCCTGCAATTCTGCCCCGCTTTCAAGTCCTCTTGGCAGCCTTACTTCAGTATATTTTTGGATGATAGCTGTCATTTATAACTCTGCAGGTTTGTGAATTACAGTGCCCCTGAGCTCCTTTCTTCAACTCGCTTTCTCGTGAGCTGGCCGCAACACCGCAGGATGGCTTCAGGCCCTAATCTGGTTCCGGCACGGCACGCTGAGCCTTTGGTTAATTCCTCTTCCTGGTGGGAAATGAGAGTTAAATTTGCCCGTCCAGACACCTCCAGCTTGTGTGTCATTGGTTCTCCCTATTCCTGTTCATCTTCCGCAGAAATTGCAACCTGGGCCAAACAGGAGGTTAAAGGCACTGACTCTCCAAGTCGGGAGAGTGTTAGTAAAGCGTCTGGAATGTTGCACCCGAGTACAAGAGGACGAAAACTGACACATATTGGAACACGTCTCCCGATCACACGGTTGATCATACTCTGGGTTCCACATGCATGTTTTAGCTGAAGGAAGAATACCTTAAACCTGGAGAGTTGAGACCCGTGGAATGGGTACCATGCAATATGACTTCAAAGGGTCTTCATTTGCTCACCGAACCTCTCCAATCCTATCACTGCTGCGTTTATGCCCCTGTACACACACTTGATTCTCTTTCAGAGACATAGCAATCCATAGGTTTTAAGATACTTCCTAGTCAGGTACACTCTTAGGCATTTAATATGGGGTGTTGAGTCCATTTCGTTGAGCAAGGAGTAGCTCTTGTCTATTCCATATTTGGCTTAAGGAACTTTATCTGTGCTCATTTCAATCTCTGGTTTTATGCAGCACCCCAACTCACCTTTCCCCTTAAGCAAGCATAAGTTGGGTTTCTAAATTTGAGACCCTGTTCTGTTTTGTAATTCAGTTCCTGTGTAGCCAAGGTTACATTCCGTGTATTAGTGATATCTTATGATGTTTCTTTTCCTGTGTGACTTATTTCAGTTAGAATCATCGTACCTGAATCCACTCATTATGCTGCTACGGGCCTGATGACATAGATTTCCTTGCTGAGTGATACTGCATTGTACGTAAGTACCACAACTTCTTTATCCATTTTTCACTTTCTGCGATATTGAACTTGTACCGTAAACGTGGTTCTTGTAAACACAGCCGTGCCAAACTTTGGGGTGGCTGTGTCTTTTTGAGTTTAATTTCCCTAAGCTATAGGACCATAAGTGGAAGTGCCCTAGGCTCTGTTGCTTTGTTTTTTAGATGTTTCATGAAACACCATACACTTCTCCCGAGTGGCTGTTGGCAATTGACATCCCGCCCATCAGCATAACAAGGCTCCCAGTTCTCCATGGCCTGTCCTGCCTTTCTGGATTTTACACTTTTTTCAGATGGCCCTTTTGACCGGGGGGAAGTGAGACTTCATTGTAGTGCAGATTTCCATTGCAAGCTTGCTTGGTTGGCCAAAAAGGGCGTATGCGTTTTTCCCTGAATATATTCAGGAAAAAACGCATACGCCCTTTTTGGCCAAGTGCATCATTGTGGACGTTCTGCCTCTTTTCCTATGCTTTCAATGCAATTCCAGTCTACCTCCTGAAATCGGTTTCCTGCAATTCTGCCCCGCTTTCAAGTCCTCTTGGCAGCCTTACTTCAGTATATTTTTGGACGATAGCTGTCATTTATAACTCTGCAGGTTTGTGAATTACAGTGCCCCTGAGCTCCTTTCTTCAACTCGCTTTCTCGTGAGCTGGCCGCAACACCGCAGGATGGCTTCAGGCCCTAATCTGGTTCCGGCACGGCACGCTGAGCCTTTGGTTAATTCCTCTTCCTGGTGGGAAATGAGAGTTAAATTTGCCCGTCCAGACACCTCCAGCTAGTCTGTCATTGGTTCTCCCTATTCCTGTTCATCTTCCGCAGAAATTGCAAACTGGGCCAAACAGGAGGTTAAAGGCACTGACTCTCCAAGTCGGGAGAGTGTTAGTAAAGCGTCTGGAATGTTGCACCCGAGTACCAGGGGACGAAAACTGACACATATTGGAACACGTCTCCCGATCACACGGTTGATCATACTCTGGGTTCCACATGCATGTTTTAGCTGAAGGAAGAATACCTTAAACCTGGAGAGTTGAGACCCGTGGAATGGGTACCATGCAATATGATTTCAAAGGGTCTTCATTTGCCCACCGAACCTCTCCAATCCTATCACTGCTGCGTTTATGCCCCTGTACACACACTTGATTCTCTTTCAGAGACATAGCAATCCATAGGTTTTAAGATACTTCCTAGTCAGGTACACTCTTAGGCATTTAATATGGGGTGTTGAGTCCATTGCGTTGAGCAAGGAGTAGCTCTTGTCTATTCCATATTTGGCTTAAGGAACTTTATCTGTGCTCATTTCAATCTCTGGTTTTATGCAGCACCCCAACTCACCTTTCCCCTTAAGCAAGCATAAGTTGGGTTTCTAAATTTGAGACCCTGTTCTGTTTTGGAATTCAGTTCCTGTGTAGCCAAGGTTACATTCCGTGTATTAGTGATATCTTATGATGTTTCTTTTCCTGTGTGACTTATTTCAGTTAGAATCATCGTACCTGAATCCACTCATTATGCTGCTATGGGCCTGATGACATAGATTTCATTGCTGAGTGATACTGCATTGTACGTAAGTACCACAACTTCTTTATCCATTTTTCACTTTCTGCGATATTGAACTTGTACCGTAAACCAGGTTCTTGTAAACAGAGCCGTCCCAACCTTTGGGGTGGCTGTGTCTTTTTGATTTTAATTTCCCTAAGCTATAGGACCATAAGTGGAAGTGCCCTAGGCTCTGTTGCTTTGTTTTTTAGATGTTTCAGGAAACACCATACACTTCTCCCGAGTGGCTGTTGGCAGTTGATATCCCGCCCATCAGCATAACAAGGCTCCCAGTTCTCCATGGCCTGTCCTGCCTTTCTGGATTTTACACTTTTTTCAGATGGCCCTTTTGACCGGGGGGAAGTGAGACTTCATTGTAGTGCAGATTTCCTTTGCAAGCTTGCTTGGTTGGCCAAAAAGGGCGTATGCGTTTTTTCCTGAATATATTCAGGAAAAAACGCATACGCCCTTTTTGGCCAAGTGCATCATTGTGGACGTTCTGCCTCTTTTCCTATGCTTTCAATGCAATTCCAGTCTACCTCCTGAAATCGGTTTCCTGCAATTCTGCCCCGCTTTCAAGTCCTCTTGGCAGCCTTACTTCAGTATATTTTTGGACGATAGCTGTCATTTATAACTCTGCAGGTTTGTGAATTACAGTGCCCCTGAGCTCCCTTCTTCAACTCGCTTTCTCGTGAGCTGGCCGCAACACCGCAGGATGGCTTCAGGCCCTAATCTGGTTCCGGCACGGCACGCTGAGCCTTTGGTTAATTCCTCTTCCTGGTGGGAAATGAGAGTTAAATTTGCCCGTCCAGACACCTCCAGCTAGTCTGTCATTGGTTCTCCCTATTCCTGTTCATCTTCCGCAGAAATTGCAAACTGGGCCAAACAGGAGGTTAAAGGCACTGACTCTCCAAGTCGGGAGAGTGTTAGTAAAGCGTCTGGAATGTTGCACCCGAGTACCAGGGGACGAAAACTGACACATATTAGAACACGTCTCCCGATCACACGGTTGATCATACTCTGGGTTCCACATGCATGTTTTAGCTGAAGGAAGAATACCTTAAACCTGGAGAGTTGAGACCCGTGGAATGGGTACCATGCAATATGACTTCAAAGGGTCTTCATTTGCTCACCGAACCTCTCCAATCCTATCACTGCTGCGTTTATGCCCCTGTACACACACTTGATTCTCTTTCAGAGACATAGCAATCCATAGGTTTTAAGATACTTCCTAGTCAGGTACACTCTTAGGCCTTTAATATGGGGTGTTGAGTCCATTTCGTTGAGCAAGGAGTAGCTCTTGTCTATTCCATATTTGGCTTAAGGAACTTTATCTGTGCTCATTTCAATCTCTGGTTTTATGCAGCACCCCAACTCACCTTTCCCCTTAAGCAAGCATAAGTTGGGTTTCTAAATTTGAGACCCTGTTCTGTTTTGTAATTTAGTTCCTGTGTAGCCAAGGTTACATTCCGTGTATTAGTGATATCTTATGATGTTTCTTTTCCTGTGTGACTTATTTCAGTTAGAATCATCGTACCTGAATCCACTCATTATGCTGCTACGGGCCTGATGACATAGATTTCATTGCTGAGTGATACTGCATTGTACGTAAGTACCACAACTTCTTTATCCATTTTTCACTTTCTGCGATATTGAACTTGTACCGTAAACCAGGTTCTTGTAAACAGAGCCGTCCCAACCTTTGGGGTGGCTGTGTCTTTTGATTTTAATTTCCCTAAGCTATAGGACCATAAGTGGAAGTGCCCTAGGCTCTGTTGCTTTGTTTTTTAGATGTTTCAGGAAACACCATACACTTCTCCCGAGTGGCTGTTGGCAATTGACATCCCGCCCATCAGCATAACAAGGCTCCCAGTTCTCCATGGCCTGTCCTGCCTTTCTGGATTTTACACTTTTTTCAGATGGCCCTTTTGACCGGGGGGAAGTGACACTTCATTGTAGTGCAGATTTCCTTTGCAAGCTTGCTTGGTTGGCCAAAAAGGGCGTATGCGTTTTTTCCTGAATATATTCAGGAAAAAACGCATACGCCCTTTTTGGCCAAGTGCATCATTGTGGACGTTCTGCCTCTTTTCCTATGCTTTCAATGCAATTCCAGTCTACCTCCTGAAATCGGTTTCCTGCAATTCTGCCCCACTTTCAAGTCCTCTTGGCAGCCTTACTTCAGTATATTTTTGGACGATAGCTGTCATTTATAACTCTGCAGGTTTGTGAATTACAGTGCCCCTGAGCTCCTTTCTTCAACTCGCTTTCTCGTGAGCTGGCCGCAACACTGCAGGATGGCTTCAGGCCCTAATCTGGTTCCGGCACGGCACGCTGAGCCTTTGGTTAATTCCTCTTCCTGGTGGGAAATGAGAGTTAAATTTGCCCGTCCAGACACCTCCAGCTAGTGTGTCATTGGTTCTCCCTATTCCTGTTCATCTTCCGCAGAAATTGCAACCTGGGCCAAACAGGAGGTTAAAGGCACTGACTCTCCAAGTCGGGAGAGTGTTAGTAAAGCGTCTGGAATGTTGCACCCGAGTACCAGGGGACGAAAACTGACACATATTGGAACACGTCTCCCGATCACACGGTTGATCATACTCTGGGTTCCACATGCATGTTTTAGCTGAAGGAAGAATACCTTAAACCTGGAGAGTTGAGACCCGTGGAATGGGTACCATGCAATATGACTTCAAAGGGTCTTCATTTGCTCACCGAACCTCTCCAATCCTATCACTGCTGCGTTTATGCCCCTGTACACACACTTGATTCTCTTTCAGAGACATAGCAATCCATAGGTTTTAAGATACTTCCTAGTCAGGTACACTCTTAGGCATTTAATATGGGGTGTTGAGTCCATTTCGTTGAGCAAGGAGTAGCTCTTGTCTATTCCATATTTGGCTTAAGGAACTTTATCTGTGCTCATTTCAATCTCTGGTTTTATGCAGCACCCCAACTCACCTTTCCCCTTAAGCAAGCATAAGTTGGGTTTCTAAATTTGAGACCCTGTTCTGTTTTGTAATTCAGTTCCTGTGTAGCCAAGGTTACATTCCGTGTATTAGTGATATCTTATGATGTTTCTTTTCCTGTGTGACTTATTTCAGTTAGAATCATCGTACCTGAATCCACTCATTATGCTGCTACGGGCCTGATGACATAGATTTCCTTGCTGAGTGATACTGCATTGTACGTAAGTACCACAACTTCTTTATCCATTTTTCACTTTCTGCGATATTGAACTTGTACCGTAAACGTGGTTCTTGTAAACACAGCCGTGCCAAACTTTGGGGTGGCTGTGTCTTTTTGAGTTTAATTTCCCTAAGCTATAGGACCATAAGTGGAAGTGCCCTAGGCTCTGTTGCTTTGTTTTTTAGATGTTTCAGGAAACACCATACACTTCTCCCGAGTGGCTGTTGGCAATTGACATCCCGCCCATCAGCATAACAAGGCTCCCAGTTCTCCATGGCCTGTCCTGCCTTTCTGGATTTTACACTTTTTTCAGATGGCCCTTTTGACCGGGGGGAAGTGAGACTTCATTGTAGTGCAGATTTCCTTTGCAAGCTTGCTTGGTTGGCCAAAAAGGGCGTATGCGTTTTTTCCTGAATATATTCAGGAAAAAACGCATACGCCCTTTTTGGCCAAGTGCATCATTGTGGACGTTCTGCCTCTTTTCCTATGCTTTCAATGCAATTCCAGTCTACCTCCTGAAATCGGTTTCCTGCAATTCTGCCCCGCTTTCAAGTCCTCTTGGCAGCCTTACTTCAGTATATTTTTGGATGATAGCTGTCATTTATAACTCTGCAGGTTTGTGAATTACAGTGCCCCTGAGCTCCTTTCTTCAACTCGCTTTCTCGTGAGCTGGCCGCAACACCGCAGGATGGCTTCAGGCCCTAATCTGGTTCCGGCACGGCACGCTGAGCCTTTGGTTAATTCCTCTTCCTGGTGGGAAATGAGAGTTAAATTTGCCCGTCCAGACACCTCCAGCTTGTGTGTCATTGGTTCTCCCTATTCCTGTTCATCTTCCGCAGAAATTGCAACCTGGGCCAAACAGGAGGTTAAAGGCACTGACTCTCCAAGTCGGGAGAGTGTTAGTAAAGCGTCTGGAATGTTGCACCCGAGTACAAGAGGACGAAAACTGACACATATTGGAACACGTCTCCCGATCACACGGTTGATCATACTCTGGGTTCCACATGCATGTTTTAGCTGAAGGAAGAATACCTTAAACCTGGAGAGTTGAGACCCGTGGAATGGGTACCATGCAATATGACTTCAAAGGGTCTTCATTTGCTCACCGAACCTCTCCAATCCTATCACTGCTGCGTTTATGCCCCTGTACACACACTTGATTCTCTTTCAGAGACATAGCAATCCATAGGTTTTAAGATACTTCCTAGTCAGGTACACTCTTAGGCATTTAATATGGGGTGTTGAGTCCATTTCGTTGAGCAAGGAGTAGCTCTTGTCTATTCCATATTTGGCTTAAGGAACTTTATCTGTGCTCATTTCAATCTCTGGTTTTATGCAGCACCCCAACTCACCTTTCCCCTTAAGCAAGCATAAGTTGGGTTTCTAAATTTGAGACCCTGTTCTGTTTTGTAATTCAGTTCCTGTGTAGCCAAGGTTACATTCCGTGTATTAGTGATATCTTATGATGTTTCTTTTCCTGTGTGACTTATTTCAGTTAGAATCATCGTACCTGAATCCACTCATTATGCTGCTACGGGCCTGATGACATAGATTTCCTTGCTGAGTGATACTGCATTGTACGTAAGTACCACAACTTCTTTATCCATTTTTCACTTTCTGCGATATTGAACTTGTACCGTAAACGTGGTTCTTGTAAACACAGCCGTGCCAAACTTTGGGGTGGCTGTGTCTTTTTGAGTTTAATTTCCCTAAGCTATAGGACCATAAGTGGAAGTGCCCTAGGCTCTGTTGCTTTGTTTTTTAGATGTTTCATGAAACACCATACACTTCTCCCGAGTGGCTGTTGGCAATTGACATCCCGCCCATCAGCATAACAAGGCTCCCAGTTCTCCATGGCCTGTCCTGCCTTTCTGGATTTTACACTTTTTTCAGATGGCCCTTTTGACCGGGGGGAAGTGAGACTTCATTGTAGTGCAGATTTCCATTGCAAGCTTGCTTGGTTGGCCAAAAAGGGCGTATGCGTTTTTCCCTGAATATATTCAGGAAAAAACGCATACGCCCTTTTTGGCCAAGTGCATCATTGTGGACGTTCTGCCTCTTTTCCTATGCTTTCAATGCAATTCCAGTCTACCTCCTGAAATCGGTTTCCTGCAATTCTGCCCCGCTTTCAAGTCCTCTTGGCAGCCTTACTTCAGTATATTTTTGGACGATAGCTGTCATTTATAACTCTGCAGGTTTGTGAATTACAGTGCCCCTGAGCTCCTTTCTTCAACTCGCTTTCTCGTGAGCTGGCCGCAACACCGCAGGATGGCTTCAGGCCCTAATCTGGTTCCGGCACGGCACGCTGAGCCTTTGGTTAATTCCTCTTCCTGGTGGGAAATGAGAGTTAAATTTGCCCGTCCAGACACCTCCAGCTAGTCTGTCATTGGTTCTCCCTATTCCTGTTCATCTTCCGCAGAAATTGCAAACTGGGCCAAACAGGAGGTTAAAGGCACTGACTCTCCAAGTCGGGAGAGTGTTAGTAAAGCGTCTGGAATGTTGCACCCGAGTACCAGGGGACGAAAACTGACACATATTGGAACACGTCTCCCGATCACACGGTTGATCATACTCTGGGTTCCACATGCATGTTTTAGCTGAAGGAAGAATACCTTAAACCTGGAGAGTTGAGACCCGTGGAATGGGTACCATGCAATATGATTTCAAAGGGTCTTCATTTGCCCACCGAACCTCTCCAATCCTATCACTGCTGCGTTTATGCCCCTGTACACACACTTGATTCTCTTTCAGAGACATAGCAATCCATAGGTTTTAAGATACTTCCTAGTCAGGTACACTCTTAGGCATTTAATATGGGGTGTTGAGTCCATTGCGTTGAGCAAGGAGTAGCTCTTGTCTATTCCATATTTGGCTTAAGGAACTTTATCTGTGCTCATTTCAATCTCTGGTTTTATGCAGCACCCCAACTCACCTTTCCCCTTAAGCAAGCATAAGTTGGGTTTCTAAATTTGAGACCCTGTTCTGTTTTGGAATTCAGTTCCTGTGTAGCCAAGGTTACATTCCGTGTATTAGTGATATCTTATGATGTTTCTTTTCCTGTGTGACTTATTTCAGTTAGAATCATCGTACCTGAATCCACTCATTATGCTGCTATGGGCCTGATGACATAGATTTCATTGCTGAGTGATACTGCATTGTACGTAAGTACCACAACTTCTTTATCCATTTTTCACTTTCTGCGATATTGAACTTGTACCGTAAACCAGGTTCTTGTAAACAGAGCCGTCCCAACCTTTGGGGTGGCTGTGTCTTTTTGATTTTAATTTCCCTAAGCTATAGGACCATAAGTGGAAGTGCCCTAGGCTCTGTTGCTTTGTTTTTTAGATGTTTCAGGAAACACCATACACTTCTCCCGAGTGGCTGTTGGCAGTTGACATCCCGCCCATCAGCATAACAAGGCTCCCAGTTCTCCATGGCCTGTCCTGCCTTTCTGGATTTTACACTTTTTTCAGATGGCCCTTTTGACCGGGGGGAAGTGAGACTTCATTGTAGTGCAGATTTCCTTTGCAAGCTTGCTTGGTTGGCCAAAAAGGGCGTATGCGTTTTTTCCTGAATATATTCAGGAAAAAACGCATACGCCCTTTGTGGCCAAGTGCATCATTGTGGACGTTCTGCCTCTTTTCCTATGCTTTAAATGCAATTCCAGTCTACCTCCTGAAATCGGTTTCCTGCAATTCTGCCCCGCTTTCAAGTCCTCTTGGCAGCCTTACTTCAGTATATTTTTGGATGATAGCTGTCATTTATAACTCTGCAGGTTTGTGAATTACAGTGCCCCTGAGCTCCTTTCTTCAACTCGCTTTCTCGTGAGCTGGCCGCAACACCGCAGGATGGCTTCAGGCCCTAATCTGGTTCCGGCACGGCACGCTGAGCCTTTGGTTAATTCCTCTTCCTGGTGGGAAATGAGAGTTAAATTTGCCCGTCCAGACACCTCCAGCAAGTCTGTCATTGGTTCTCCCTATTCCTGTTCATCTTCCGCAGAAATTGCAACCTGGGCCAAACAGGAGGTTAAAGGCACTGACTCTCCAAGTCGGGAGAGTGTTAGTAAAGCGTCTGGAATGTTGCACCCAAGTACCAGGGGACGAAAACTGAGACATATTGGAACACGTCTCCCGATCACACGGTTGATCATACTCTGGGTTCCACATGCATGTTTTAGCTGAAGGAAGAATACCTTCAACCTGGAGAGTTGAGACCCGTGGAATGGGTACCATGCAATATGACTTCAAAGGGTCTTCATTTGCTCACCGAACCTCTCCAATCCTATCACTGCTGCGTTTATGCCCCTGTACACAAACTGGATTCTCTTTCAGAGACATAGCAATCCATAGGTTTTAAGATACTTCCTAGTCAGGTACACTCTTAGGCATTTAATATGGGGTGTTGAGTCCATTTCGTGGAGCAAGGAGTAGCTCTTGTCTATTCCATATTTGGCTTAAGGAACTTTATCTGTGCTCATTTCAATCTCTGGTTTTATGCAGCACCCCAACTCACCTTTCCCCTTAAGCAAGCATAAGTTGGGTTTCTAAATTTGAGACCTTGTTCTGTTTTGTAATTCAGTTCCTGTGTAGCCAAGGTTACATTCCGTGTATTAGTGATATCTTATGATGTTTCTTTTCCTGTGTGACTTATTTCAGTTAGAATCATCGTACCTGAATCCACTCATTATGCTGCTACGGGCCTGATGACATAGATTTCATTGCTGAGTGATTCTGCATTGTACGTAAGTACCACAACATCTTTATCCATTTTTCACTTTCTGCGATATTGAACTTGTACCGTAAACCAGGTTCTTGTAAACAGAGCCGTCCCAACCTTTGGGGTGGCTGTGTCTTTTTGATTTTAATTTCCCTAAGCTATAGGACGATAAGTGGATGTGCCCTAGGCTCTGTTGCTTTGTTTTTTAGATGTTTCAGGAAACACCATACACTTCTCCCGAGTGGCTGTTGGCAATTGACATCCCGCCCATCAGCATAACAAGGCTCCCAGTTCTCCATGGCCTGTCCTGCCTTTCTGGATTTTACACTTTTTTCAGATGGCCCTTTTGACCGGGGGGAAGTGAGACTTCATTGTAGTGCAGATTTCCTTTGCAAGCTTGCTTGGTTGGCCAAAAAGGGCGTATGCGTTTTTTCCTGAATATATTCAGGAAAAAACGCATACGCACTTTGTGGCCAAGTGCATCATTGTGGACGTTCTGCCTCTTTTCCTATGCTTTCAATGCAATTCCAGTCTACCTCCTGAAATCGGTTTCCTGCAATTCTGCCCCGCTTTCAAGTCCTCTTGGCAGCCTTACTTCAGTATATTTTTGGACGATAGCTGTCATTTATAACTCTGCAGGTTTGTGAATTACAGTGCCCCTGAGCTCCTTTCTTCAACTCGCTTTCTCGTGAGCTGGCCGCAACACCGCAGGATGGCTTCAGGCCCTAATCTGGTTCCGGCACGGCACGCTGAGCCTTTGGTTAATTCCTCTTCCTGGTGGGAAATGAGAGTTAAATTTGCCCGTCCAGACACCTCCAGCTAGTCTGTCATTGGTTCTCCCTATTCCTGTTCATCTTCCGCAGAAATTGCAAACTGGGCCAAACAGGAGGTTAAAGGCACTGACTCTCCAAGTCGGGAGAGTGTTAGTAAAGCGTCTGGAATGTTGCACCCGAGTACCAGGGGACGAAAACTGACACATATTGGAACACGTCTCCCGATCACACGGTTGATCATACTCTGGGTTCCACATGCATGTTTTAGCTGAAGGAAGAATACCTTAAACCTGGAGAGTTGAGACCCGTGGAATGGGTACCATGCAATATGACTTCAAAGGGTCTTCATTTGCTCACCGAACCTCTCCAATCCTATCACTGCTGCGTTTATGCCCCTGTACACACACTTGATTCTCTTTCAGAGACATAGCAATCCATAGGTTTTAAGATACTTCCTAGTCAGGTACACTCTTAGGCATTTAATATGGGGTGTTGAGTCCATTTCGTGGAGCAAGGAGTAGCTCTTGTCTATTCCATATTTGGCTTAAGGAACTTTATCTGTGCTCATTTCAATCTCTGGTTTTATGCAGCACCCCAACTCACCTTTCCCCTTAAGCAAGCATAAGTTGGGTTTCTAAATTTGAGACCCTGTTCTGTTTTGTAATTCAGTTCCTGTGTAGCCAAGGTTACATTCCGTGTATTAGTGATATCTTATGATGTTTCTTTTCCTGTGTGACTTATTTCAGTTAGAATCATCGTACCTGAATCCACTCATTATGCTGCTACGGGCCTGATGACATAGATTTCATTGCTGAGTGATACTGCATTGTACGTAAGTACCACAACTTCTTTATCCATTTTTCACTTTCTGCGATATTGAACTTGTACCGTAAACCAGGTTCTTGTAAACAGAGCCGTCCCAACCTTTGGGGTGGCTGTGTCTTTTGATTTTAATTTCCCTAAGCTATAGGACCATAAGTGGAAGTGCCCTAGGCTCTGTTGCTTTGTTTTTTAGATGTTTCAGGAAACACCATACACTTCTCCCGAGTGGCTGTTGGCAATTTACATCCCGCCCATCAGCATAACAAGGCTCCCAGTTCTCCATGGCCTGTCCTGCCTTTCTGGATTTTACACTTGTTTCAGATGGCCCTTTTGACCGGGGGGAAGTGAGACTTCATTGTAGTGCAGATTTCCTTTGCAAGCTTGCTTGGTTGGCCAAAAAGGGCGTATGCGTTTTTTCCTGAATATATTCAGGAAAAAACGCATACGCCCTTTGTGGCCAAGTGCATCATTGTGGACGTTCTGCCTCTTTTCCTATGCTTTCAATGCAATTCCAGTCTACCTCCTGAAATCGGTTTCCTGCAATTCTGCCCCGCTTTCAAGTCCTCTTGGCAGCCTTACTTCAGTATATTTTTGGATGATAGCTGTCATTTATAACTCTGCAGGTTTGTGAATTACAGTGCCCCTGAGCTCCTTTCTTCAACTCGCTTTCTCGTGAGCTGGCCGCAACACCGCAGGATGGCTTCAGGCCCTAATCTGGTTCCGGCACGGCACGCTGAGCCTTTGGTTAATTCCTCTTCCTGGTGGGAAATGAGAGTTAAATTTGCCCGTCCAGACACCTCCAGCTAGTCTGTCATTGGTTCTCCCTATTCCTGTTCATCTTCCGCAGAAATTGCAAACTGGGCCAAACAGGAGGTTAAAGGCACTGACTCTCCAAGTCGGGAGAGTGTTAGTAAAGCGTCTGGAATGTTGCACCCGAGTACCAGGGGACGAAAACTGAGACATATTGGAACACGTCTCCCGATCACACGGTTGATCATACTCTGGGTTCCACATGCATGTTTTAGCTGAAGGAAGAATACCTTCAACCTGGAGAGTTGAGACCCGTGGAATGGGTACCATGCAATATGACTTCAAAGGGTCTTCATTTGCTCACCGAACCTCTCCAATCCTATCACTGCTGCGTTTATGCCCCTGTACACACACTTGATTCTCTTTCAGAGACATAGCAATCCATAGGTTTTAAGATACTTCCTAGTCAGGTACACTCTTAGGCATTTAATATGTGGTGTTGAGTCCATTTCGTTGAGCAAGGAGTAGCTCTTGTCTATTCCATATTTGGCTTAAGGAACTTTATCTGTGCTCATTTCAATCTCTGGTTTTATGCAGCACCCCAACTCACCTTTCCCCTTAAGCAAGCATAAGTTGGGTTTCTAAATTTGAGACCCTGTTCTGTTTTGTAATTCAGTTCCTGTGTAGCCAAGGTTACAGTCCGTGTATTAGTGATATCTTATGATGTTTCTTTTTCTGTGTGACTTATTTCAGTTAGAATCATCGTACCTGAATCCACTCATTATGCTGCTACGGGCCTGATGACATAGATTTCCTTGCTGAGTGATATTGCATTGTACGTAAGTACCACAACTTCTTTATCCATTTTTCACTTTCTGCGATATTGAACTTGTACCGTAAACGTGGTTCTTGTAAACACAGCCGTGCCAAACTTTGGGGTGGCTGTGTCTTTTTGATTTTAATTTCCCTAAGCTATAGGACCATAAGTGGAAGTGCCCTAGGCTCTGTTGCTTTGTTTTTTAGATGTTTCAGGAAACACCATACACTTCTCCCGAGTGGCTGTTGGCAATTTACATCCCGCCCATCAGCATAACAAGGCTCCCAGTTCTCCATGGCCTGTCCTGCCTTTCTGGATTTTACACTTTTTTCAGATGGCCCTTTTGACCGGGGGGAAGTGAGACTTCATTGTAGTGCAGATTTCCTTTGCAAGCTTGCTTGGTTGGCCAAAAAGGGCATATGCGTTTTTTCCTGAATATATTCAGGAAAAAACGCATACGCCCTTTTTGGCCAAGTGCATCATTGTGGACGTTCTGCCTCTTTTCCTATGCTTTCAATGCAATTCCAGTCTACCTCCTGAAATCGGTTTCCTGCAATTCTGCCCCGCTTTCAAGTCCTCTTGGCAGCCTTACTTCAGTATATTTTTGGACGATAGCTGTCATTTATAACTCTGCAGGTTTGTGAATTACAGTGCCCCTGAGCTCCTTTCTTCAACTCGCTTTCTCGTGAGCTGGCCGCAACACCGCAGGATGGCTTCAGGCCCTAATCTGGTTCCGGCACGGCACGCTGAGCCTTTGGTTAATTCCTCTTCCTGGTGGGAAATGAGAGTTAAATTTGCCCGTCCAGACACCTCCAGCTAGTCTGTCATTGGTTCTCCCTACTCCTGTTCATCTTCCGCAGAAATTGCAAACTGGGCCAAACAGGAGGTTAAAGGCACTGACTCTCCAAGTCGGGAGAGTGTTAGTAAAGCGTCTGGAATGTTGCACCCGAGTACCAGGGGACGAAAACTGAGACATATTGTCCAAGTCGGGAGAGTGTTAGTAAAGCGTCTGGAATGTTGCACCTGAGTACCAGGGGACGAAACCTGAGACATATTGGAACACGTCTCCCAATCACACGGTTGATCATACTCTGGGTTCCACATGCATGTTTTAGCTGAAGGAAGAATACCTTCAACCTGGAGAGTTGAGACCCGTGGAATGGGTACCATGCAATATGACTTCAAAGGGTCTTCATTTGCTCACCGAACCTCTCCAATCCTATCACTGCTGCGTTTATGCCCCTGTACACACACTTGATTCTCTTTCAGAGACATAGCAATCCATAGGTTTTAAGATACTTCCTAGTCAGGTACACTCTTAGGCATTTAATATGGGGTGTTGAGTCCATTTCGTTGAGCAAGGAGTAGCTCTTGTCTATTCCATATTTGGCTTAAGGAACTTTATCTGTGCTCATTTCAATCTCTGGTTTTATGCAGCACCCCAACTCACCTTTCCCCTTAAGCAAGCATAAGTTGGTTTTCTAAATTTGAGACCCTGTTCTGTTTTGTAATTCAGTTCCTGTGTAGCCAAGGTTACATTCCGTGTATTAGTGATATCTTATGATGTTTCTTTTCCTGTGTGACTTATTTCACTTAGAATCATCATACCTGAATCCACTCATTATGCTGCTACGGGCCTGATGACATAGATTTCATTGCTGAGTGATACTGCATTGTACGTAAGTACCACAACATCTTTATCCATTTTTCACTTTCTGCGATATTGAACTTGTACCGTAAACCAGGTTCTTGTAAACAGAGCCGTCCCAACCTTTGGGGTGGCTGTGTCTTTTTGATTTTAATTTCCCTAAGCTATAGGACCATAAGTGGACGTGCCCTAGGCTCTGTTGCTTTGTTTTTTAGATGTTTCAGGAAACACCATACACTTCTCCCGAGTGGCTGTTGGCAATTGACATCCCGCCCATCAGCATAACAAGGCTCCCAGTTCTCCCTGGCCTGTCCTGCCTTTCTGGATTTTACACTTTTTTCAGATGGCCCTTTTGACCGGGGGGAAGTGAGACTTCATTGTAGTGCAGATTTCCTTTGCAAGCTTGCTTGGTTGGCCAAAAAGGGCGTATGCGTTTTTTCCTGAATATATTCAGGAAAAAACGCATACGCCCTTTTTGGCCAAGTGCATCATTGTGGACGTTCTGCCTCTTTTCCTATGCTTTCAATGCAATTCCAGTCTACCTCCTGAAATCGGTTTCCTGCAATTCTGCCCCGCTTTCAAGTCCTCTTGGCAGCCTTACTTCAGTATATTTTTGGACGATAGCTGTCATTTATAACTCTGCAGGTTTGTGAATTACAGTGCCCCTGAGCTCCTTTCTTCAACTCGCTTTCTCGTGAGCTGGCCGCAACACCGCAGGATGGCTTCAGGCCCTAATCTGGTTCCGGCACGGCATGCTGAGCCTTTGGTTAATTCCTCTTCCTGGTGGGAAATGAGAGTTAAATTTGCCCGTCCAGACACCTCCAGCTAGTCTGTCATTTGTTCTCCCTATTCCTGTTCATCTTCCGCAGAAATTGCAAACTGGGCCAAACAGGAGGTTAAAGGCACTGACTCTCCAAGTCGGGAGAGTGTTAGTAAAGCGTCTGGAATGTTGCACCCGAGTACCAGGGGACGAAAACTGACACATATTGGAACACGTCTCCCGATCACACGGTTGATCATACTCTGGGTTCCACATGCATGTTTTAGCTGAAGGAAGAATACCTTAAACCTGGAGAGTTGAGACCCGTGGAATGGGTACCATGCAATATGACTTCAAAGGGTCTTCATTTGCTCACCGAACCTCTCCAATCCTATCACTGCTGCGTTTATGCCCCTGTACACACACTTGATTCTCTTTCAGAGACATAGCAATCCATAGGTTTTAAGATACTTCCTAGTCAGGTACACTCTTAGGCATTTAATATGGGGTGTTGAGTCCATTTCGTTGAGCAAGGAGTAGCTCTTGTCTATTCCATATTTGGCTTAAGGAACTTTATCTGTGCTCATTTCAATCTCTGGTTTTATGCAGCACCCCAACTCACCTTTCCCCTTAAGCAAGCATAAGTTGGTTTTCTAAATTTGAGACCTTGTTCTGTTTTGTAATTCAGTTCCTGTGTAGCCAAGGTTACATTCCGTGTATTAGTGATATCTTATGATGTTTCTTTTCCTGTGTGACTTATTTCAGTTAGAATCATCGTACCTGAATCCACTCATTATGCTGCTACGGGCCTGATGACGTAGATTTCATTGCTGAGTGATATTGCATTGTACGTAAGTACCACAACTTCTTTATCCATTTTTCACTTTCTGCGATATTGAACTTGTACCGTAAACCAGGTTCTTGTAAACAGAGCCGTCCCAACCTTTGGGGTGGCTGTGTCTTTTGATTTTAATTTCCCTAAGCTATAGGACCATAAGTGGAAGTGCCCTAGGCTCTGTTGCTTTGTTTTTTAGATGTTTCAGGAAACACCATACACTTCTCCCAAGTGGCTGTTGGCAATTTACATCCCGCTCATCAGCATAACAAGGCTCCCAGTTCTCCATGGCCTGTCCTGCCTTTCTGGATTTTACACTTTTTTCAGATGGCCCTTTTGACCGGGGGGAAGTGAGACTTCATTGTAGTGCAGATTTCCTTTGCAAGCTTGCTTGGTTGGCCAAAAAGGGCGTATGCGTTTTTTCCTGAATATATTCAGGAAAAAACGCATACGCCCTTTGTGGCCAAGTGCATCATTGTGGACGTTCTGCCTCTTTTCCTATGCTTTCAATGCAATTCCAGTCTACCTCCTGAAATCGGTTTCCTGCAATTCTGCCCCGCTTTCAAGTCCTCTTGGCAGCCTTACTTCAGTATATTTTTGGACGATAGCTGTCATTTATAACTCTGCAGGTTTGTGAATTACAGTGCCCCTGAGCTCCTTTCTTCAACTCGCTTTCTCGTGAGCTGGCCGCAACACCGCAGGATGGCTTCAGGCCCTAATCTGGTTCCGGCACGGCACGCTGAGCCTTTGGTTAATTCATCTTCCTGGTGGGAAATGAGAGTTAAATTTGCCCGTCCAGACACCTCCAGCTAGTCTGTCATTGGTTCTCCCTATTCCTGTTCATCTTCCGCAGAAATTGCAAACTGGGCCAAACAGGAGGTTAAAGGCACTGACTCTCCAAGTCGGGAGAGTGTTAGTAAAGCGTCTGGAATGTTGCACCCGAGTACCAGGGGACGAAAACTGACACATATTGGAACACGTCTCCCGATCACACGGTTGATCATACTCTGGGTTCCACATGCATGTTTTAGCTGAAGGAAGAATACCTTAAACCTGGAGAGTTGAGACCCGTGGAATGGGTACCATGCAATATGACTTCAAAGGGTCTTCATTTGCTCACCGAACCTCTCCAATCCTATCACTGCTGCATTTATGCCCCTGTACACACACTTGATTCTCTTTCAGAGACATAGCAATCCATAGGTTTTAAGATACTTCCTAGTCAGGTACACTCTTACGCATTTAATATGGGGTGTTGAGTCCATTTCGTGGAGCAAGGAGTAGCTCTTGTCTATTCCATATTTGGCTTAAGGAACTTTATCTGTGCTCATTTCAATCTCTGGTTTTATGCAGCACCCCAACTCACCTTTCCCCTTAAGCAAGCATAAGTTGGTTTTCTAAATTTGAGACCCTGTTCTGTTTTGTAATTCAGTTCCTGTGTAGCCAAGTTTACATTCCATGTATTAGTGATATCTTATGATGTTTGTTTTCCTGTGTGACTTATTTCAGTTAGAATCATCGTACCTGAATCCACTCATTATGCTGCTACGGGCCTGATGACATAGATTTCATTGCTGAGTGATACTGCATTGTACGTAAGTACCACAACTTCTTTATCCATTTTTCACTTTCTGCGATATTGAACTTGTACCGTAAACCAGGTTCTTGTAAACAGAGCCGTCCCAACATTTGGGGTGGCTGTGTCTTTTTGATTTTAATTTCCCTAAGCTATAGGACCATAAGTGGAAGTGCCCTAGGCTCTGTTGCTTTGTTTTTTAGATGTTTCAGGAAACACCATACACTTCTCCCGAGTGGCTGTTGGCAATTGACATCCCGCCCATCAGCATAACAAGGCTCCCAGTTCTCCATGGCCTGTCCTGCCTTTCTGGATTTTACACTTTTTTCAGATGGCCCTTTTGACCGGGGGGAAGTGAGACTTCATTGTAGTGCAGATTTCCTTTGCAAGCTTGCTTGGTTGGCCAAAAAGGGCGTATGCGTTTTTTCCTGAATATATTCAGGAAAAAACGCATACGCCCTTTGTGGCCAAGTGCATCATTGTGGACGTTCTGCCTCTTTTCCTATGCTTTCAATGCAATTCCAGTCTACCTCCTGAAATCGGTTTCCTGCAATTCTGCCCCGCTTTCAAGTCCTCTTGGCAGCCTTACTTCAGTATATTTTTGGACGATAGCTGTCATTTATAACTCTGCAGGTTTGTGAATTACAGTGCCCCTGAGCTCCTTTCTTCAACTCGCTTTCTCGTGAGCTGGCCGCAACACCGCAGGATGGCTTCAGGCCCTAATCTGGTTCCGGCACGGCACGCTGAGCCTTTGGTTAATTCCTCTTCCTGGTGGGAAATGAGAGTTAAATTTGCCCGTCCAGACACCTCCAGCTAGTCTGTCATTGGTTCTCCCTATTCCTGTTCATCTTCCGCAGAAATTGCAAACTGGGCCAAACAGGAGGTTAAAGGCACTGACTCTCCAAGTCGGGAGAGTGTTAGTAAAGCGTCTGGAATGTTGCACCCGAGTACCAGGGGACGAAAACTGACACATATTGGAACACGTCTCCCGATCACACGGTTGATCATACTCTGGGTTCCACATGCATGTTTTAGCTGAAGGAAGAATACCTTCAACCTGGAGAGTTGAGACCCGTGGAATGGGTACCATGCAATATGACTTCAAAGGGTCTTCATTTGCTCACCGAACCTCTCCAATCCTATCACTGCTGCGTTTATGCCCCTGTACACACACTTGATTCTCTTTCAGAGACATAGCAATCCATAGGTTTTAAGATACTTCCTAGTCAGGTACACTCTTAGGCATTTAATATGGGGTGTTGAGTCCATTTCGTTGAGCAAGGAGTAGCTCTTGTCTATTCCATATTTGGCTTAAGGAACTTTATCTGTGCTCATTTCAATCTCTGGTTTTATGCAGCACCCCAACTCACCTTTCCCCTTAAGCAAGCATAAGTTGGTTTTCTAAATTTGAGACCCTGTTCTGTTTTGTAATTCAGTTCCTGTGTAGCCAAGTTTACATTCCATGTATTAGTGATATCTTATGATGTTTCTTTTCCTGTGTGACTTATTTCAGTTAGAATCATCATACCTGAATCCACTCATTATGCTGCTACGGGCCTGATGACATAGATTTCATTGCTGAGTGATACTGCATTGTACGTAAGTACCACAACTTCTTTATCCATTTTTCACTTTCTGCGATATTGAACTTGTACCGTAAACCAGGTTCTTGTAAACAGAGCCGTCCCAACATTTGGGGTGGCTGTGTCTTTTTGATTTTAATTTCCCTAAGCTATAGGACCATAAGTGGAAGTGCCCTAGGCTCTGTTGCTTTGTTTTTTAGATGTTTCAGGAAACACCATACACTTCTCCCGAGTGGCTGTTGGCAATTTACATCCCGCCCATCAGCATAACAAGGCTCCCAGTTCTCCATGGCCTGTCCTGCCTTTCTGGATTTTACACTTTTTTCAGATGGCCCTTTTGACCGGGGGGAAGTGAGACTTCATTGTAGTGCAGATTTCCTTTGCAAGCTTGCTTGGTTGGCCAAAAAGGGCGTATGCGTTTTTTCCTGAATATATTCAGGAAAAAACGCATACGCCCTTTGTGGCCAAGTGCATCATTGTGGACGTTCTGCCTCTTTTCCTATGCTTTCAATGCAATTCCAGTCTACCTCCTGAAATCGGTTTCCTGCAATTCTGCCCCGCTTTCAAGTCCTCTTGGCAGCCTTACTTCAGTATATTTTTGGACGATAGCTGTCATTTATAACTCTGCAGGTTTGTGAATTACAGTGCCCCTGAGCTCCTTTCTTCAACTCGCTTTCTCGTGAGCTGGCCGCAACACCGCAGGATGGCTTCAGGCCCTAATCTGGTTCCGGCACGGCACGCTGAGCCTTTGGTTAATTCCTCTTCCTGGTGGGAAATGAGAGTTAAATTTGCCCGTCCAGACACCTCCAGCTAGTCTGTCATTGGTTCTCCCTATTCCTGTTCATCTTCCGCAGAAATTGCAAACTGGGCCAAACAGGAGGTTAAAGGCACTGACTCTCCAAGTCGGGAGAGTGTTAGTAAAGCGTCTGGAATGTTGCACCCGAGTACCAGGGGACGAAAACTGACACATATTGGAACACGTCTCCCGATCACACGGTTGATCATACTCTGGGTTCCACATGCATGTTTTAGCTGAAGGAAGAATACCTTCAACCTGGAGAGTTGAGACCCGTGGAATGGGTACCATGCAATATGACTTCAAAGGGTCTTCATTTGCTCACCGAACCTCTCCAATCCTATCACTGCTGCGTTTATGCCCCTGTACACACACTTGATTCTCTTTCAGAGACATAGCAATCCATAGGTTTTAAGATACTTCCTAGTCAGGTACACTCTTAGGCATTTAATATGGGGTGTTGAGTCCATTTCGTTGAGCAAGGAGTAGCTCTTGTCTATTCCATATTTGGCTTAAGGAACTTTATCTGTGCTCATTTCAATCTCTGGTTTTATGCAGCACCCCAACTCACCTTTCCCCTTAAGGAAGCATAAGTTGGTTTTCTAAATTTGAGACCCTGTTCTGTTTTGTAATTCAGTTCCTGTGTAGCCAAGTTTACATTCCATGTATTAGTGATATCTTATGATGTTTCTTTTCCTGTGTGACTATTTCAGTTAGAATCATCATACCTGAATCCACTCATTATGATGCTACGGGCCTGATGACATAGATTTCACTGCTGAGTGATACTGCATTGTACGTAAGTACCACAACTTCTTTATCCATTTTTCACTTTCTGCGATATTGAACTTGTACCGTAAACCAGGTTCTTGTAAACAGAGCCGTCCCAACATTTGGGGTGGCTGTGTCTTTTTGATTTTAATTTCCCTAAGCTATAGGACCATAAGTGGAAGTGCCCTAGGCTCTGTTGCTTTGTTTTTTAGATGTTTCAGGAAACACCATACACTTCTCCCGAGTGGCTGTTGGCAATTGACATCCCGCCCATCAGCATAACAAGGCTCCCAGTTCTCCATGGCCTGTCCTGCCTTTCTGGATTTTACACTTTTTTCAGATGGCCCTTTTGACCGGGGGGAAGTGAGACTTCATTGTAGTGCAGATTTCCTTTGCAAGCTTGCTTGGTTGGCCAAAAAGGGCGTATGCGTTTTTTCCTGAATATATTCAGGAAAAAACGCATACGCCCTTTGTGGCCAAGTGCATCATTGTGGACGTTCTGCCTCTTTTCCTATGCTTTCAATGCAATTCCAGTCTACCTCCTGAAATCGGTTTCCTGCAATTCTGCCCCGCTTTCAAGTCCTCTTGGCAGCCTTACTTCAGTATATTTTTGGACGATAGCTGTCATTTATAACTCTGCAGGTTTGTGAATTACAGTGCCCCTGAGCTCCTTTCTTCAACTCGCTTTCTCGTGAGCTGGCCGCAACACCGCAGGATGGCTTCAGGCCCTAATCTGGTTCCGGCACGGCACGCTGAGCCTTTGGTTAATTCCTCTTCCTGGTGGGAAATGAGAGTTAAATTTGCCCGTCCAGACACCTCCAGCTAGTCTGTCATTGGTTCTCCCTATTCCTGTTCATCTTCCGCAGAAATTGCAAACTGGGCCAAACAGGAGGTTAAAGGCACTGACTCTCCAAGTCGGGAGAGTGTTAGTAAAGCGTCTGGAATGTTGCACCCGAGTACCAGGGGACGAAAACTGACACATATTGGAACACGTCTCCCGATCACACGGTTGATCATACTCTGGGTTCCACATGCATGTTTTAGCTGAAGGAAGAATACCTTCAACCTGGAGAGTTGAGACCCGTGGAATGGGTACCATGCAATATGACTTCAAAGGGTCTTCATTTGCTCACCGAACCTCTCCAATCCTATCACTGCTGCGTTTATGCCCCTGTACACACACTTGATTCTCTTTCAGAGACATAGCAATCCATAGGTTTTAAGATACTTCCTAGTCAGGTACACTCTTAGGCATTTAATATGGGGTGTTGAGTCCATTTCGTTGAGCAAGGAGTAGCTCTTGTCTATTCCATATTTGGCTTAAGGAACTTTATCTGTGCTCATTTCAATCTCTGGTTTTATGCAGCACCCCAACTCACCTTTCCCCTTAAGCAAGCATAAGTTGGTTTTCTAAATTTGAGACCCTGTTCTGTTTTGTAATTCAGTTCCTGTGTAGCCAAGTTTACATTCCATGTATTAGTGATATCTTATGATGTTTCTTTTCCTGTGTGACTTATTTCAGTTAGAATCATCATACCTGAATCCACTCATTATGCTGCTACGGGCCTGATGACATAGATTTCATTGCTGAGTGATACTGCATTGTACGTAAGTACCACAACTTCTTTATCCATTTTTCACTTTCTGCGATATTGAACTTGTACCGTAAACCAGGTTCTTGTAAACAGAGCCGTCCCAACATTTGGGGTGGCTGTGTCTTTTTGATTTTAATTTCCCTAAGCTATAGGACCATAAGTGGAAGTGCCCTAGGCTCTGTTGCTTTGTTTTTTAGATGTTTCAGGAAACACCATACACTTCTCCCGAGTGGCTGTTGGCAATTTACATCCCGCCCATCAGCATAACAAGGCTCCCAGTTCTCCATGGCCTGTCCTGCCTTTCTGGATTTTACACTTTTTTCAGATGGCCCTTTTGACCGGGGGGAAGTGAGACTTCATTGTAGTGCAGATTTCCTTTGCAAGCTTGCTTGGTTGGCCAAAAAGGGCGTATGCGTTTTTTCCTGAATATATTCAGGAAAAAACGCATACGCCCTTTGTGGCCAAGTGCATCATTGTGGACGTTCTGCCTCTTTTCCTATGCTTTCAATGCAATTCCAGTCTACCTCCTGAAATCGGTTTCCTGCAATTCTGCCCCGCTTTCAAGTCCTCTTGGCAGCCTTACTTCAGTATATTTTTGGACGATAGCTGTCATTTATAACTCTGCAGGTTTGTGAATTACAGTGCCCCTGAGCTCCTTTCTTCAACTCGCTTTCTCGTGAGCTGGCCGCAACACCGCAGGATGGCTTCAGGCCCTAATCTGGTTCCGGCACGGCACGCTGAGCCTTTGGTTAATTCCTCTTCCTGGTGGGAAATGAGAGTTAAATTTGCCCGTCCAGACACCTCCAGCTAGTCTGTCATTGGTTCTCCCTATTCCTGTTCATCTTCCGCAGAAATTGCAAACTGGGCCAAACAGGAGGTTAAAGGCACTGACTCTCCAAGTCGGGAGAGTGTTAGTAAAGCGTCTGGAATGTTGCACCCGAGTACCAGGGGACGAAAACTGACACATATTGGAACACGTCTCCCGATCACACGGTTGATCATACTCTGGGTTCCACATGCATGTTTTAGCTGAAGGAAGAATACCTTAAACCTGGAGAGTTGAGACCCGTGGAATGGGTACCATGCAATATGACTTCAAAGGGTCTTCATTTGCTCACCGAACCTCTCCAATCCTATCACTGCTGCGTTTATGCCCCTGTACACACACTTGATTCTCTTTCAGAGACATAGCAATCCATAGGTTTTAAGATACTTCCTAGTCAGGTACACTCTTAGGCATTTAATATGGGGTGTTGAGTCCATTTCGTTGAGCAAGGAGTAGCTCTTGTCTATTCCATATTTGGCTTAAGGAACTTTATCTGTGCTCATTTCAATCTCTGGTTTTATGCAGCACCCCAACTCACCTTTCCCCTTAAGGAAGCATAAGTTGGTTTTCTAAATTTGAGACCCTGTTCTGTTTTGTAATTCAGTTCCTGTGTAGCCAAGTTTACATTCCATGTATTAGTGATATCTTATGATGTTTCTTTTCCTGTGTGACTATTTCAGTTAGAATCATCATACCTGAATCCACTCATTATGCTGCTACGGGCCTGATGACATAGATTTCACTGCTGAGTGATACTGCATTGTACGTAAGTACCACAACTTCTTTATCCATTTTTCACTTTCTGCGATATTGAACTTGTACCGTAAACCAGGTTCTTGTAAACAGAGCCGTCCCAACATTTGGGGTGGCTGTGTCTTTTTGATTTTAATTTCCCTAAGCTATAGGACCATAAGTGGAAGTGCCCTAGGCTCTGTTGCTTTGTTTTTTAGATGTTTCAGGAAACACCATACACTTCTCCCGAGTGGCTGTTGGCAATTTACATCCCGCTCATCAGCATAACAAGGCTCCCAGTTCTCCATGGCCTGTCCTGCCTTTCTGGATTTTACACTTTTTTCAGATGGCCCTTTTGACCGGGGGGAAGTGAGACTTCATTGTAGTGCAGATTTCCTTTGCAAGCTTGCTTGGTTGGCCAAAAAGGGCGTATGCGTTTTTTCCTGAATATATTCAGGAAAAAACGCATACGCCCTTTGTGGCCAAGTGCATCATTGTGGACGTTCTGCCTCTTTTCCTATGCTTTCAATGCAATTCCAGTCTACCTCCTGAAATCGGTTTCCTGCAATTCTGCCCCGCTTTCAAGTCCTCTTGGCAGCCTTACTTCAGTATATTTTTGGACGATAGCTGTCATTTATAACTCTGCAGGTTTGTGAATTACAGTGCCCCTGAGCTCCTTTCTTCAACTCGCTTTCTCGTGAGCTGGCCGCAACACCGCAGGATGGCTTCAGGCCCTAATCTGGTTCCGGCACGGCACGCTGAGCCTTTGGTTAATTCATCTTCCTGGTGGGAAATGAGAGTTAAATTTGCCCGTCCAGACACCTCCAGCTAGTCTGTCATTGGTTCTCCCTATTCCTGTTCATCTTCCGCAGAAATTGCAAACTGGGCCAAACAGGAGGTTAAAGGCACTGACTCTCCAAGTCGGGAGAGTGTTAGTAAAGCGTCTGGAATGTTGCACCCGAGTACCAGGGGACGAAAACTGACACATATTGGAACACGTCTCCCGATCACACGGTTGATCATACTCTGGGTTCCACATGCATGTTTTAGCTGAAGGAAGAATACCTTAAACCTGGAGAGTTGAGACCCGTGGAATGGGTACCATGCAATATGACTTCAAAGGGTCTTCATTTGCTCACCGAACCTCTCCAATCCTATCACTGCTGCGTTTATGCCCCTGTACACACGCTTGATTCTCTTTCAGAGACATAGCAATCCATAGGTTTTAAGATACTTCCTAGTCAGGTACACTCTTAGGCATTTAATATGGGGTGTTGAGTCCATTTCGTGGAGCAAGGAGTAGCTCTTGTCTATTCCATATTTGGCTTAAGGAACTTTATCTGTGCTCATTTCAATCTCTGGTTTTATGCAGCACCCCAACTCACCTTTCCCCTTAAGCAAGCATAAGTTGGTTTTCTAAATTTGAGACCCTGTTCTGTTTTGTAATTCAGTTCCTGTGTAGCCAAGTTTACATTCCATGTATTAGTGATATCTTATGATGTTTGTTTTCCTGTGTGACTTATTTCAGTTAGAATCATCGTACCTGAATCCACTCATTATGCTGCTACGGGCCTGATGACATAGATTTCATTGCTGAGTGATACTGCATTGTACGTAAGTACCACAACTTCTTTATCCATTTTTCACTTTCTGCGATATTGAACTTGTACCGTAAACCAGGTTCTTGTAAACAGAGCCGTCCCAACATTTGGGGTGGCTGTGTCTTTTTGATTTTAATTTCCCTAAGCTATAGGACCATAAGTGGAAGTGCCCTAGGCTCTGTTGCTTTGTTTTTTAGATGTTTCAGGAAACACCATACACTTCTCCCGAGTGGCTGTTGGCAATTGACATCCCGCCCATCAGCATAACAAGGCTCCCAGTTCTCCATGGCCTGTCCTGCCTTTCTGGATTTTACACTTTTTTCAGATGGCCCTTTTGACCGGGGGGAAGTGAGACTTCATTGTAGTGCAGATTTCCTTTGCAAGCTTGCTTGGTTGGCCAAAAAGGGCGTATGCGTTTTTTCCTGAATATATTCAGGAAAAAACGCATACGCCCTTTGTGGCCAAGTGCATCATTGTGGACGTTCTGCCTCTTTTCCTATGCTTTCAATGCAATTCCAGTCTACCTCCTGAAATCGGTTTCCTGCAATTCTGCCCCGCTTTCAAGTCCTCTTGGCAGCCTTACTTCAGTATATTTTTGGACGATAGCTGTCATTTATAACTCTGCAGGTTTGTGAATTACAGTGCCCCTGAGCTCCTTTCTTCAACTCGCTTTCTCGTGAGCTGGCCGCAACACCGCAGGATGGCTTCAGGCCCTAATCTGGTTCCGGCACGGCACGCTGAGCCTTTGGTTAATTCCTCTTCCTGGTGGGAAATGAGAGTTAAATTTGCCCGTCCAGACACCTCCAGCTAGTCTGTCATTGGTTCTCCCTATTCCTGTTCATCTTCCGCAGAAATTGCAAACTGGGCCAAACAGGAGGTTAAAGGCACTGACTCTCCAAGTCGGGAGAGTGTTAGTAAAGCGTCTGGAATGTTGCACCCGAGTACCAGGGGACGAAAACTGACACATATTGGAACACGTCTCCCGATCACACGGTTGATCATACTCTGGGTTCCACATGCATGTTTTAGCTGAAGGAAGAATACCTTCAACCTGGAGAGTTGAGACCCGTGGAATGGGTACCATGCAATATGACTTCAAAGGGTCTTCATTTGCTCACCGAACCTCTCCAATCCTATCACTGCTGCGTTTATGCCCCTGTACACACACTTGATTCTCTTTCAGAGACATAGCAATCCATAGGTTTTAAGATACTTCCTAGTCAGGTACACTCTTAGGCATTTAATATGGGGTGTTGAGTCCATTTCGTTGAGCAAGGAGTAGCTCTTGTCTATTCCATATTTGGCTTAAGGAACTTTATCTGTGCTCATTTCAATCTCTGGTTTTATGCAGCACCCCAACTCACCTTTCCCCTTAAGCAAGCATAAGTTGGTTTTCTAAATTTGAGACCCTGTTCTGTTTTGTAATTCAGTTCCTGTGTAGCCAAGTTTACATTCCATGTATTAGTGATATCTTATGATGTTTCTTTTCCTGTGTGACTTATTTCAGTTAGAATCATCATACCTGAATCCACTCATTATGCTGCTACGGGCCTGATGACATAGATTTCATTGCTGAGTGATACTGCATTGTACGTAAGTACCACAACTTCTTTATCCATTTTTCACTTTCTGCGATATTGAACTTGTACCGTAAACCAGGTTCTTGTAAACAGAGCCGTCCCAACATTTGGGGTGGCTGTGTCTTTTTGATTTTAATTTCCCTAAGCTATAGGACCATAAGTGGAAGTGCCCTAGGCTCTGTTGCTTTGTTTTTTAGATGTTTCAGGAAACACCATACACTTCTCCCGAGTGGCTGTTGGCAATTTACATCCCGCCCATCAGCATAACAAGGCTCCCAGTTCTCCATGGCCTGTCCTGCCTTTCTGGATTTTACACTTTTTTCAGATGGCCCTTTTGACCGGGGGGAAGTGAGACTTCATTGTAGTGCAGATTTCCTTTGCAAGCTTGCTTGGTTGGCCAAAAAGGGCGTATGCGTTTTTTCCTGAATATATTCAGGAAAAAACGCATACGCCCTTTGTGGCCAAGTGCATCATTGTGGACGTTCTGCCTCTTTTCCTATGCTTTCAATGCAATTCCAGTCTACCTCCTGAAATCGGTTTCCTGCAATTCTGCCCCGCTTTCAAGTCCTCTTGGCAGCCTTACTTCAGTATATTTTTGGACGATAGCTGTCATTTATAACTCTGCAGGTTTGTGAATTACAGTGCCCCTGAGCTCCTTTCTTCAACTCGCTTTCTCGTGAGCTGGCCGCAACACCGCAGGATGGCTTCAGGCCCTAATCTGGTTCCGGCACGGCACGCTGAGCCTTTGGTTAATTCCTCTTCCTGGTGGGAAATGAGAGTTAAATTTGCCCGTCCAGACACCTCCAGCTAGTCTGTCATTGGTTCTCCCTATTCCTGTTCATCTTCCGCAGAAATTGCAAACTGGGCCAAACAGGAGGTTAAAGGCACTGACTCTCCAAGTCGGGAGAGTGTTAGTAAAGCGTCTGGAATGTTGCACCCGAGTACCAGGGGACGGAAACTGACACATATTGGAACACGTCTCCCGATCACACGGTTGATCATACTCTGGGTTCCACATGCATGTTTTAGCTGAAGGAAGAATACCTTAAACCTGGAGAGTTGAGACCCGTGGAATGGGTACCATGCAATATGACTTCAAAGGGTCTTCATTTGCTCACCGAACCTCTCCAATCCTATCACTGCTGCGTTTATGCCCCTGTACACACACTTGATTCTCTTTCAGAGACATAGCAATCCATAGGTTTTAAGATACTTCCTAGTCAGGTACACTCTTAGGCATTTAATATGGGGTGTTGAGTCCATTTCGTTGAGCAAGGAGTAGCTCTTGTCTATTCCATATTTGGCTTAAGGAACTTTATCTGTGCTCATTTCAATCTCTGGTTTTATGCAGCACCCCAACTCACCTTTCCCCTTAAGGAAGCATAAGTTGGTTTTCTAAATTTGAGACCCTGTTCTGTTTTGTAATTCAGTTCCTGTGTAGCCAAGTTTACATTCCATGTATTAGTGATATCTTATGATGTTTCTTTTCCTGTGTGACTATTTCAGTTAGAATCATCATACCTGAATCCACTCATTATGCTGCTACGGGCCTGATGACATAGATTTCACTGCTGAGTGATACTGCATTGTACGTAAGTACCACAACTTCTTTATCCATTTTTCACTTTCTGCGATATTGAACTTGTACCGTAAACCAGGTTCTTGTAAACAGAGCCGTCCCAACCTTTGGGGTGGCTGTGTCTTTTTGATTTTAATTTCCCTAAGCTATAGGACCATAAGTGGAAGTGCCCTAGACTCTGTTGCTTTGTTTTTTAGATGTTTCAGGAAACACCATACACTTCTCCCGAGTGGCTGTTGGCAATTTACATCCCGCCCATCAGCATAACAAGGCTCCCAGTTCTCCATGGCCTGTCCTGCCTTTCTGGATTTTACACTTTTTTCAGATGGCCCTTTTGACCGGGGGGAAGTGAGACTTCATTGTAGTGCAGATTTCCTTTGCAAGCTTGCTTGGTTGGCCAAAAAGGGCGTATGCGTTTTTTCCTGAATATATTCAGGAAAAAACGCATACGCCCTTTTTGGCCAAGTGCATCATTGTGGACGTTCTGCCTCTTTTCCTATGCTTTCAATGCAATTCCAGTCTACCTCCTGAAATCGGTTTCCTGCAATTCTGCCCCGCTTTCAAGTCCTCTTGGCAGCCTTACTTCAGTATATTTTTGGACGATAGCTGTCATTTATAACTCTGCAGGTTTGTGAATTACAGTGCCCCTGAGCTCCTTTCTTCAACTCGCTTTCTCGTGAGCTGGCCGCAACACCGCAGGATGGCTTCAGGCCCTAATCTGGTTCCGGCACGGCACGCTGAGCCTTTGGTTAATTCCTCTTCCTGGTGGGAAATGAGAGTTAAATTTGCCCGTCCAGACACCTCCAGCTAGTCTGTCATTGGTTCTCCCTATTCCTGTTCATCTTCCGCAGAAATTGCAACCTGGGCCAAACAGGAGGTTAAAGGCACTGACTCTCCAAGTCGGGAGAGTGTTAGTAAAGCGTCTGGAATGTTGCACCCGAGTACCAGGGGACGAAAACTGACACATATTGGAACACGTCTCCCGATCACACGGTTGATCATACTCTGGGTTCCACATGCATGTTTTAGCTGAAGGAAGAATACCTTAAACCTGGAGAGTTGAGACCCGTGGAATGGGTACCATGCAATATGACTTCAAAGGGTCTTCATTTGCTCACCGAACCTCTCCAGTCCTATCACTGCTGCGTTTATGCCCCTGCACACACGCTTGATTCTCTTTCAGAGACATAGCAATCCATAGGTTTTAAGATACTTCCTAGTCAGGTACATTCTTAGGCGTTTAATATGGGGTGTTGAATCCATTTCGTTGAGCAAGGAGTAGCTCTTGTCTATTCCATATTTGGCTTAAGGAACTTTATCTGTGCTCATTTCAATCTCTGGTTTTATGCAGCACCCCAACTCACCTTTCCCCTTAAGCAAGCATAAGTTGGGTTTCTAAATTTGAGACCCTGTTGTGTTTTGTAATTCAGTTCCTGTGTAGCCAAGTTTACATTCCGTGTATTAGTGATATCTTATGATGTTTCTTTTTCTGTGTGACTTATTTCAGTTAGAATCATCATACCTGAATCCACTCATTATGCTGCTACGGGCCTGATGACATAGATTTCATTGCTCAGTGATATTGCATTGTACGTAAGTACCACAACTTCTTTATCCATTTTTCACTTTCTGCGATATTGAACTTGTACCGTAAATGAGTTTCTTGTAAACAGAGCCGTCCCAAACTTTGGGGTGGCTCTGTCTTTTTGATTTTAATTTCCCTAATCTATAGGACCATAAGTGGAAGTGCCCTAGGCTCTGTTGCTTTGTTTTTTAGATGTTTCAGGAAACACCATACACTTCTCCCGAGTGGCTGTTGGCAATTTACATCCCTCCCATCAGCATAACAAGGCTCCCAGTTCTCCACGGCCTGTCCTGCCTTTCTGGATTTTACACTTTTTTCAGATGGCCCTTTTGACCGGGGGGGGGGGGAGTGAGACTTCATTGTAGTGCAGATTTCCTTTGCAAGCTTGCTTGGTTGGCCAAAAAGGGCGTATGCGTTTTTTCCTGAATATATTCAGGAAAAAACGCATACGCCCTTTTTGGCCAAGTGCATCATTGTGGACGTTCTGCCTCTTTTCCTATGCTTTAAATGCAATTCCAGTCTACCTCCTGAAATCGGTTTCCTGCAATTCTGCCCCGCTTTCAAGTCCTCTTGGTAGCCTTACTTCAGTATATTTTTGGACGATAGCTGTCATTTATAACTCTGCAGGTATGTGAATTACAGTGCCCCTGAGCTCCTTTCTTCAACTCGCTTTCTTGTGAGCTAGCCGCAACACCGCAGGATTGTTTCAGTCCCTAATCTGGTTCCGGCACAGCACGCTGAGCCTTTGGTTAATTCCTCTTCCTGGTGGGAAATGAGAGTTAAATTTGCCCGTCCAGACACCTCCAGCTAGTCTGTCATTGGTTCTCCCTATTCCTGTTCATCTTCCGCAGAAATTGCAAACTGGGCCAAACAGGAGGTTAAAGGCACTGACTCTCCAAGTCGGGAGAGTGTTAGTAAAGCGTCTGGAATGTTGCACCCGAGTACCAGGGGACGAAAACTGACACATATTGGAACACGTCTCCCAATCACACGGTTGATCATACTCTGGGTTCCACATGCATGTTTTAGCTGAAGGAAGAATACCTTAAACCTGGAGAGTTGAGACCCGTGGAATGGGTACCATGCAATATGACTTCAAAGGGACTTCATTTGCTCACCGAACCTCTCCAATCCTATCACTGCTGCGTTTATGCCCCTGCACACACGCTTGATTCTCTTTCGGAGACATAGCAATCCATAGGTTTTAAGATACTTCCTAATCAGTTATATTCTTAGGCGTTTAATATGGGGTGTTGAATCCATTTCGTTGAGCAAGGAGTAGCTCTTGTCTATTCCATATTTGGCTTAAGGAACTTTATCTGTGCTCATTTCAATCTCTGGTTTTATGCAGCACCCCAACTCACCTTTCCCCTTAAGCAAGCATAAGTTGGTTTTCTAAATTTGAGACCCTGTTCTGTATTGTAATTCAGTTCCTATGTAGCCAAGATTACATTCCGTGTATTAGTGATATATTATGATGTTTCTTTTTCTGTGTGACTTATTTCAGTTAGAATCATCATACCTGAATCCACTTATTATGCTGCTACGGGCCTGATGACATAGATTTCATTGCTGAGTGATACTGCATTGTACGTAAGTACCACAACTTCTTTATCCATTTTTCACTTTCTGCGATATTGAACTTGTACCGTAAATGAGTTTCTTATAAACAGAGCCGTCCCAACCTTTTGGGTGGCTCTGCCTTTTTGATTTTAATTTCCCTAAGCTATAGGACCATAAGTGGAAGTGCCCTAGGCTCTGTTGCTTTGTTTTTTAGATGTTTCAGGAAACACCATACACTTCTCCCGAGTGGCTGTTGGCAATTTACATCCCGCCCATCAGCATAACAAGGCTCCCAGTTCTCCATGGCCTGTCCTGCCTTTCTGGATTTTACACTTTTTTCAGATGGCCCTTTTGACCGGGGGGATGTGAGACTTCATTGTAGGGCAGATTTCCTTTGCAAGCTTGCTTGGTTGGCCAAAAAGGGCGTATGCGTTTTTTCCTGAATATATTCAGGAAAAAACGCATACGCCCTTTTCGGCCAAGTGCATCATTGTGCACGTTCTGCCTCTTTTCCTATGCTTTAAATGCAATTCCAGTCTACCTCCTGAAATCGGTTTCCTGCAATTCTGCCCCGCTTTCAAGTCCTCTTGGCAGCCTTACTTCAGTATATTTTTGGACGATAGCTGTCATTTATAGCTCTGCAGGTTTGTGAATTACAGTGCCCCTGAGCTCCTTTCTTCAACTCGCTTTCTCGTGAGCTGGCCGCAACACCGCAGGATTGCTTCAGGCCCTAATCTGGTTCCGGCACGGCATGCTGAGCCTTTGGTTAATTCCTCTTCCTGGTGCGAAATGAGAGTTAAATTTGCCCATCCAGACACCTCCATCTAGTCTCTCATTGGTTCTCCCTATTCCTGTTCATCTTCCGCAGAAATTGCAAACTGGGCCAAACAGGAGGTTAAAGGCACTGACTCTCCAAGTCGGGAGAGTGTTAGTAAAGCGTCTGGAAAGTTGCACCCGAGTACCAGGGGACGAAAACTGACACATATTGGAACACGTTTCCCGCTCACATGGTTGATCATACTCTGGGTTCCACATGCATGTTTTAGCTGAAGGAAGAATACCTTAAACCTGGAGAGTTGAGACCCGTGGAATGGGTACCATGCAATATGATTTCAAAGGGTCTTCATTTGCTCACCGAACCTCTCCAGTCCTATCACTGCTGCGTTTATGCCCCTGTACACACGCTTGATTCTCTTTCGGAGACATAGCAATCCATAGGTTTTAAGGTACTTCCTAGTCAAGTACATTCTTAGGCGTTTAATATGGGGTGTTGAGTCCATTTACTTGAGCAAGGAGTAGCTCTTGTCTATTCCATACTTGGCTTAAGGAACTTTATCTGTGCTCATTTCAATCTCTGGTTTTATGCAGCACCCCAACTCACCTTTCCCCTTAAGCAAGCATAAGTTGGTTTTCTAAATTTGAGACCCTGTTCTGTTTTGCAATTCAGTTCCTGTGTAGCCAAGTTTACATTCCGTGTATTAGTGATATCTTATGATGTTTCTTTTTCTGTGTGACTTATTTCAGTTAGAATCATCGTACCTGAATCCACTCATTATGCTGCTACGGGCCTGATGACATAGATTTTATTGCTGAGTGATACTGCATTGTACGTAAGTACCACAACTTCTTTATCCATTTTTCACTTTCTGCGATATTGAACTTGTTCCGTAAACCAGGTTCTTGTAAACAGAGCCGTCCCAACCTTTGGGGTGGCTGTGTCTTTTGATTTTAATTTCCCTAAGCTATGGGACCATAAGTGGAAGTGCCCTAGGCTCTGTTGCTTTGTTTTTTAGATGTTTCAGGAAACACCATACACTTCTCCCGAGTGGCTGTTGGCAATTTACATCCCGCCCATCAGCATAACAAGGCTCCCAGTTCTCCATGGCCTGTCCTGCCTTTCTGGATTTTACACTTTTTGCAGATGCCCCTTTTGACCGCGGGGAAGTGAGACTTCATTGTAGTGCAGATTTCCTTTGCAAGCTTGCTTGGTTGGCCAAAAAGGGCGTATGCGTTTTTTCCTGAATATATTCAGGAAAAAACGCATACGCCCTTTTTGGCCAAGTGCATCATTGTGGACGTTCTGCCTCTTTTCCTATGCTTTCAATGCAATTCCAGTCTACCTCCTGAAATCGGTTTCCTGCAATTCTGCCCCGCTTTCAAGTCCTCTTGGCAGCCTTACTTCAGTATATTTTTGGACGATAGCTGTCATTTATAACTCTGCAGGTTTGTGAATTACAGTGCCCCTGAGCTCCTTTCTTCAACTCGCTTTCTCGTGAGCTGGCCGCAACACCGCAGGATGGCTTCAGGCCCTAATCTGGTTCCGGCACGGCACGCTGAGCCTTTGGTTAATTCCTCTTCCTGGTGGGAAATGAGAGTTAAATTTGCCCGTCCAGACACCTCCAGCTAGTCTGTCATTGGTTCTCCCTATTCCTGTTCATCTTCCGCAGAAATTGCAAACTGGGCCAAACAGGAGGTTAAAGGCACTGACTCTCCAAGTCGGGAGAGTGTTAGTAAAGCGTCTGGAATGTTGCACCCGAGTACCAGGGGACGAAAACTGAGACATATTGGAACACGTCTCCCGATCACACGGTTGATCATACTCTGGGTTCCACATGCATGTTTCAGCTGAAGGAAGAATACCTTAAACCTGGAGAGTTGAGACCCGTGGAATGGGTACCATGCAATATGACTTCAAAGGGTCTTCATTTGCTCACCGAACCTCTCCAATCCTATCACTGCTGCGCTTATGCCCCTGTACACACACTTGATTCTCTTTCAGAGACATAGCAATCCATAGGTTTTAAGATACTTCCTAGTCAGGTACACTCTTAGGCCTTTAATATGGGGTGTTGAGTCCATTTCGTTGAGCAAGGAGTAGCTCTTGTCTATTCCATATTTGGCTTAAGGAACTTTATCTGTGCTCATTTCAATCTCTGGTTTTATGCAGCACCCCAACTCACCTTTCCCCTTAAGCAAGCATAAGTTGGTTTTCTAAATTTGAGACCCTGTTCTGTTTTGTAATTCAGTTCCTGTGTAGCCAAGGTTACATTCCGTGTATTAGTGATATCTTATGATGTTTCTTTTCCTGTGTGACTTATTTCAGTTAGAATCATCGTACCTGAATCCACTCATTATGCTGCTACGGGCCTGATGACATAGATTTCATTGCTGAGTGATACTGCATTGTACGTAAGTACCACAACTTCTTTATCCATTTTTCACTTTCTGCGATATTGAACTTGTACCGTAAACCAGGTTCTTGTAAACAGAGCCGTCCCAACCTTTGGGGTGGCTGTGTCTTTTTGATTTTAATTTCCCTAAGCTATAGGACCATAAGTGGAAGTGCCCTAGGCTCTGTTGCTTTGTTTTTTAGATGTTTCAGGAAACACCATACACTTCTCCCGAGTGGCTGTTGGCAATTGACATCCCGCCCATCAGCATAACAAGGCTCCCAGTTCTCCATGGCCTGTCCTGCCTTTCTGGATTTTACACTTTTTTCAGATGGCCCTTTTGACCGGGCGGAAGTGAGACTTCATTGTAGTGCAGATTTCCTTTGCAAGCTTGCTTGGTTGGCCAAAAAGGGCGTATGCGTTTTTTCCTGAATATATTCAGGAAAAAACGCATACGCCCTTTTTGGCCAAGTGCATCATTGTGGACGTTCTGCCACTTTTCCTATGCTTTCAGTGCAATTCCAGTCTACCTCCTGAAATCGGTTTCCTGCAATTCTGCCCCGCTTTCAAGTCCTCTTGGCAGCCTTACTTCAGTATATTTTTGGACGATAGCTGTCATTTATAACTCTGCAGGTTTGTGAATTACAGTGCCCCTGAGCTCCTTTCTTCAACTCGCTTTCTCGTGAGCTGGCCGCAACACCGCAGGATGGCTTCAGGCCCTAATCTGGTTCTGGCACGGCACGCTGAGCCTTTGGTTAATTCCTCTTCCTGGTGGGAAATGAGAGTTAAATTTGCCCGTCCAGACACCTCCAGCTAGTCTGTCATTGGTTCTCCCTATTCCTGTTCATCTTCCGCAGAAATTGCAAACTGGGCCAAACAGGAGGTTAAAGGCACTGACTCTCCAAGTCGGGAGAGTGTTAGTAAAGCGTCTGGAATGTTGCACCCGAGTACCAGGGGACGAAAACTGAGACATATTGGAACACGTCTCCCGATCACACGGTTGATCATACTCTGGGTTCCACATGCATGTTTTAGCTGAAGGAAGAATACCTTCAACCTGGAGAGTTGAGACCCGTGGAATGGGTACCATGCAATATGACTTCAAAGGGTCTTCATTTGCTCACCGAACCTCTCCAATCCTATCACTGCTGCGTTTATGCCCCTGCACACACGCTTGATTCTCTTTTGGAGACATAGCAATCCATAGGTTTTAAGATACTTCCTAGTCAGGTACATTCTTAGGTGTTTAATATGGGGTGTTGAATCCATTTCGTTGAGCAAGGAGTAGCTCTTGTCTATTCCATATTTGGCTTAAGGAACTTTATCTGTGCTCATTTCAATCTTTGGTTTTATGCAGCACCCCAACTCACCTTTCCCCTTAAGCAAGCATAAGTTGGTTTTCTAAATTTGAGACCCTGTTCTGTTTTGGAATTCAGTTCCTGTGTAGCCAAGGTTACATTCCGTGTATTAGTGATATCTTATGATGTTTCTTTTTCTGTGTGACTTATTTCAGTTAGAATCATCGTACCTGAATCCACTCATTATGCTGCTATGGGCCTGATGACATAGATTTCATTGCTGAGTGATATTGCATTGTACGTAAGTACCACAACTTCTTTATCCATTTTTCACTTTCTGCGATATTGAACTTGTACCGTAAACCAGGTTCTTGTAAACAGAGCCGTCCCAACCTTTGGGGTGCTGTGTCTTTTGATTTTAATTTCCCTAAGCTATAGGACCATAAGTGGAAGTGCCCTAGGCTCTGTTGCTTTGTTTTTTAGATGTTTCAGGAAACACCATACACTTCTCCCGAGTGGCTGTTGGCAATTGACATCCCGCCCATCAGCATAACAAGGCTCCCAGTTCTCCATGGCCTGTCCTGCCTTTCTGGATTTTACACTTTTTTCAGATGGCCCTTTTGACCGGGGGGAAGTGAGACTTCATTGTAGTGCAGATTTCCTTTGCAAGCTTGCTTGGTTGGCCAAAAAGGGCGTATGCGTTTTTTCCTGAATATATTCAGGAAAAAACGCATACGCCCTTTTTGGCCAAGTGCATCATTGTGGACGTTCTGCCTCTTTTCCTATGCTTTCAGTGCAATTCCAGTCTACCTCCTGAAATCGGTTTCCTGCAATTCTGCCCCGCTTTCAAGTCCTCTTGGCAGCCTTACTTCAGTATATTTTTGGACGATAGCTGTCATTTATAACTCTGCAGGTTTGTGAATTACAGTGCCCCTGAGCTCCTTTCTTCAACTCGCTTTCTCGTGAGCTGGCCGCAACACCGCAGGATGGCTTCAGGCCCTAATCTGGTTCCGGCACGGCACGCTGAGCCTTTGGTTAATTCCTCTTCCTGGTGGGAAATGAGAGTTAAATTTGCCCGTCCAGACACCTCCAGCTAGTCTGTCATTGGTTCTCCCTATTCCTGTTCATCTTCCGCAGAAATTGCAAACTGGGCCAAACAGGAGGTTAAAGGCACTGACTCTCCAAGTCAGGAGAGTGTTAGTAAAGCGTCTGGAATGTTGCACCCGAGTACCAGGGGACGAAAACTGAGACATATTGGAACACGTCTCCCGATCACACGGTTGATCATACTCTGGGTTCCACATGCATGTTTCAGCTGAAGGAAGAATACCTTAAACCTGGAGAGTTGAGACCCGTGGAATGGGTACCATGCAATATGACTTCAAAGGGTCTTCATTTGCTCACCGAACCTCTCCAATCCTATCACTGCTGCGCTTATGCCCCTGTACACACACTTGATTCTCTTTCAGAGACATAGCAATCCATAGGTTTTAAGATACTTCCTAGTCAGGTACACTCTTAGGCCTTTAATATGGGGTGTTGAGTCCATTTCGTTGAGCAAGGAGTAGCTCTTGTCTATTCCATATTTGGCTTAAGGAACTTTATCTGTGCTCATTTCAATCTCTGGTTTTATGCAGCACCCCAACTCACCTTTCCCCTTAAGCAAGCATAAGTTGGTTTTCTAAATTTGAGACCCTGTTCTGTTTTGTAATTCAGTTCCTGTGTAGCCAAGGTTACATTCCGTGTATTAGTGATATCTTATGATGTTTCTTTTCCTGTGTGACTTATTTCAGTTAGAATCATCGTACCTGAATCCACTCATTATGCTGCTACGGGCCTGATGACATAGATTTCATTGCTGAGTGATACTGCATTGTACGTAAGTACCACAACTTCTTTATCCATTTTTCACTTTCTGCGATATTGAACTTGTACCGTAAACCAGGTTCTTGTAAACAGAGCCGTCCCAACCTTTGGGGTGGCTGTGTCTTTTTGATTTTAATTTCCCTAAGCTATAGGACCATAAGTGGAAGTGCCCTAGGCTCTGTTGCTTTGTTTTTTAGATGTTTCAGGAAACACCATACACTTCTCCCGAGTGGCTGTTGGCAATTGACATCCCGCCCATCAGCATAACAAGGCTCCCAGTTCTCCATGGCCTGTCCTGCCTTTCTGGATTTTACACTTTTTTCAGATGGCCCTTTTGACCGGGGGGAAGTGAGACTTCATTGTAGTGCAGATTTCCTTTGCAAGCTTGCTTGGTTGGCCAAAAAGGGCGTATGCGTTTTTTCCTGAATATATTCAGGAAAAAACGCATACGCCCTTTTTGGCCAAGTGCATCATTGTGGACGTTCTGCCTCTTTTCCTATGCTTTCAGTGCAATTCCAGTCTACCTCCTGAAATCGGTTTCCTGCAATTCTGCCCCGCTTTCAAGTCCTCTTGGCAGCCTTACTTCAGTATATTTTTGGACGATAGCTGTCATTTATAACTCTGCAGGTTTGTGAATTACAGTGCCCCTGAGCTCCTTTCTTCAACTCGCTTTCTCGTGAGCTGGCCGCAACACCGCAGGATGGCTTCAGGCCCTAATCTGGTTCCGGCACGGCACGCTGAGCCTTTGGTTAATTCCTCTTCCTGGTGGGAAATGAGAGTTAAATTTGCCCGTCCAGACACCTCCAGCTAGTCTGTCATTGGTTCTCCCTATTCCTGTTCATCTTCCGCAGAAATTGCAAACTGGGCCAAACAGGAGGTTAAAGGCACTGACTCTCCAAGTCAGGAGAGTGTTAGTAAAGCGTCTGGAATGTTGCACCCGAGTACCAGGGGACGAAAACTGAGACATATTGGAACACGTCTCCCGATCACACGGTTGATCATACTCTGGGTTCCACATGCATGTTTCAGCTGAAGGAAGAATACCTTAAACCTGGAGAGTTGAGACCCGTGGAATGGGTACCATGCAATATGACTTCAAAGGGTCTTCATTTGCTCACCGAACCTCTCCAATCCTATCACTGCTGCGCTTATGCCCCTGTACACACACTTGATTCTCTTTCAGAGACATAGCAATCCATAGGTTTTAAGATACTTCCTAGTCAGGTACACTCTTAGGCCTTTAATATGGGGTGTTGAGTCCATTTCGTTGAGCAAGGAGTAGCTCTTGTCTATTCCATATTTGGCTTAAGGAACTTTATCTGTGCTCATTTCAATCTCTGGTTTTATGCAGCACCCCAACTCACCTTTCCCCTTAAGCAAGCATAAGTTGGTTTTCTAAATTTGAGACCCTGTTCTGTTTTGTAATTCAGTTCCTGTGTAGCCAAGGTTACATTCCGTGTATTAGTGATATCTTATGATGTTTCTTTTCCTGTGTGACTTATTTCAGTTAGAATCATCGTACCTGAATCCACTCATTATGCTGCTACGGGCCTGATGACATAGATTTCATTGCTGAGTGATACTGCATTGTACGTAAGTACCACAACTTCTTTATCCATTTTTCACTTTCTGCGATATTGAACTTGTACCGTAAACCAGGTTCTTGTAAACAGAGCCGTCCCAACCTTTGGGGTGGCTGTGTCTTTTTGATTTTAATTTCCCTAAGCTATAGGACCATAAGTGGAAGTGCCCTAGGCTCTGTTGCTTTGTTTTTTAGATGTTTCAGGAAACACCATACACTTCTCCCGAGTGGCTGTTGGCAATTTACATCCCGCCCATCAGCATAACAAGGCTCCCAGTTCTCCATGGCCTGTCCTGCCTTTCTGGATTTTACACTTTTTTCAGATGGCCCTTTTGACCAGGGGGAAGTGAGACTTCATTGTAGTGCAGATTTCCTTTGCAAGCTTGCTTGGTTGGCCAAAAAGGGCGTATGCGTTTTTTCCTGAATATATTCAGGAAAAAACGCATACGCCCTTTTTGGCCAAGTGCATCATTGTGGACGTTCTGCCTCTTTTCCTATGCTTTCAATGCAATTCCAGTCTACCTCCTGAAATCGGTTTCCTGCAATTCTGTCCCGCTTTCAAGTCCTCTTGGCAGCCTTACTTCAGTATATTTTTGGACGATAGCTGTCATTTATAACTCTGCAGGTTTGTGAATTACAGTGCCCCTGAGCTCCTTTCTTCAACTCGCTTTCTCGTGAGCTGGCCGCAACACCGCAGGATGGCTTCAGGCCCTAATCTGGTTCCGGCACGGCACGCTGAGCCTTTGGTTAATTCCTCTTCCTGGTGGGAAATGAGAGTTAAATTTGCCCGTCCAGACACCTCCAGCTAGTCTGTCATTGGTTCTCCCTATTCCTGTTCATCTTCCGCAGAAATTGCAAACTGGGCCAAACAGGAGGTTAAAGGCACTGACTCTCCAAGTCGGGAGAGTGTTAGTAAAGCGTCTGGAATGTTGCACCCGAGTACCAGGGGACGAAAACTGACACATATTGGAACACGTCTCCCGATCACACGGTTGATCATACTCTGGGTTCCACATGCATGTTTTAGCTGAAGGAAGAATACCTTAAACCTGGAGAGTTGAGACCCGTGGAATGGGTACCATGCAATATGACTTCAAAGGGTCTTCATTTGCTCACCGAACCTCTCCAATCCTATCACTGCTGCGTTTATGCCCCTGTACACACACTTGATTCTCTTTCAGAGACATAGCAATCCATAGGTTTTAAGATACTTCCTAGTCAGGTACACTCTTAGGCATTTAATATGGGGTGTTGAGTCCATTGCGTTGAGCAAGGAGTAGCTCTTGTCTATTCCATATTTGGCTTAAGGAACTTTATCTGTGCTCATTTCAATCTCTGGTTTTATGCAGCACCCCAACTCACCTTTCCCCTTAAGCAAGCATAAGTTGGTTTTCTAAATTTGAGACCCTGTTCTGTTTTGGAATTCAGTTCCTGTGTAGCCAAGGTTACATTCCGTGTATTAGTGATATCTTATGATGTTTCTTTTCCTGTGTGACTTATTTCAGTTAGAATCATCGTACCTGAATCCACTCATTATGCTGCTACGGGCCTGATGACATAGATTTCCTTGCTGAGTGATACTGCATTGTACGTAAGTACCACAACTTCTTTATCCATTTTTCACTTTCTGCGATATTGAACTTGTACCATAAACCAGGTTCTTGTAAACAGAGCCGTCCCAACATTTGGGGTGGCTGTGTCTTTTTGATTTTAATTTCCCTAAGCTATAGGACCATAAGTGGAAGTGCCCTAGGCTCTGTTGCTTTGTTTTTTAGATGTTTCAGGAAACACCATACACTTCTCCCGAGTGGCTGTTGGCAATTGACATCCCGCCCATCAGCATAACAAGGCTCCCAGTTCTCCATGGCCTGTCCTGCCTTTCTGGATTTTACACTTTTTTCAGATGGCCCTTTTGACCGGGGGGAAGTGAGACTTCATTGTAGTGCATATTTCCTTTGCAAGCTTGCTTGGTTGGCCAAAAAGGGCGTATGCGTTTTTTCCTGAATATATTCAGGAAAAAACGCATACGCCCTTTTTGGCCAAGTGCATCATTGTGGACGTTCTGCCTCTTTTCCTATGCTTTCAATGCAATTCCAGTCTACCTCCTGAAATCGGTTTCCTGCAATTCTGCCCCGCTTTCAAGTCCTCTTGGCAGCCTTACTTCAGTATATTTTTGGACGATAGCTGTCATTTATAACTCTGCAGGTTTGTGAATTACAGTGCCCCTGAGCTCCTTTCTTCAACTCGCTTTCTCGTGAGCTGGCCGCAACACCGCAGGATGGCTTCAGGCCCTAATCTGGTTCCGGCACGGCACGCTGAGCCTTTGGTTAATTCCTCTTCCTGGTGGGAAATGAGAGTTAAATTTGCCCGTCCAGACACCTCCAGCTAGTCTGTCATTGGTTCTCCCTATTCCTGTTCATCTTCCGCAGAAATTGCAAACTGGGCCAAACAGGAGGTTAAAGGCACTGACTCTCCAAGTCGGGAGAGTGTTAGTAAAGCGTCTGGAATGTTGCACCTGAGTACCAGGGGACGAAAACTGAGACATATTGGAACACGTCTCCCGATCACACGGTTGATCATACTCTGGGTTCCACATGCATGTTTTAGCTGAAGGAAGAATACCTTAAACCTGGAGAGTTGAGACCCGTGGAATGGGTACCATGCAATATGACTTCAAAGGGTCTTCATTTGCTCACCGAACCTCTCCAATCCTATCACTGCTGCGTTTATGCCCCTGTACACACACTTGATTCTCTTTCAGAGACATAGCAATCCATAGGTTTTAAGATACTTCCTAGTCAGGTACACTCTTAGGCCTTTAATATGGGGTGTTGAGTCCATTTCGTTGAGCAAGGAGTAGCTCTTGTCTATTCCATATTTGGCTTAAGGAACTTTATCTGTGCTCATTTCAATCTCTGGTTTTATGCAGCACCCCAACTCACCTTTCCCCTTAAGCAAGCATAAGTTGGTTTTCTAAATTTGAGACCCTGTTCTGTTTTGTAATTCAGTTCCTGTGTAGCCAAGGTTACATTCCGTGTATTAGTGATATCTTATGATGTTTCTTTTCCTGTGTGACTTATTTCAGTTAGAATCATCGTACCTGAATCCACTCATTATGCTGCTACGGGCCTGATGACATAGATTTCATTGCTGAGTGATACTGCATTGTACGTAAGTACCACAACTTCTTTATCCATTTTTCACTTTCTGCGATATTGAACTTGTACCGTAAACCAGGTTCTTGTAAACAGAGCCGTCCCAACCTTTGGGGTGGCTGTGTCTTTTTGATTTTAATTTCCCTAAGCTATAGGACCATAAGTGGAAGTGCCCTAGGCTCTGTTGCTTTGTTTTATAGATGTTTCAGGAAACACCATACACTTCTCCCGAGTGGCTGTTGGCAATTGACATCCCGCCCATCAGCATAACAAGGCTCCCAGTTCTCCATGGCCTGTCCTGCCTTTCTGGATTTTACACTTTTTTCAGATGGCCCTTTTGACCGGGGGGAAGTGAGACTTCATTGTAGTGCAGATTTCCTTTGCAAGCTTGCTTGGTTGGCCAAAAAGGGCGTATGCCTTTTTTCCTGAATATATTCAGGAAAAAACGCATACGCCCTTTTTGGCCAAGTGCATCATTGTGGACGTTCTGCCTCTTTTCCTATGCTTTCAATGCAATTCCAGTCTACCTCCTGAAATCGGTTTCCTGCAATTCTGCCCCGCTTTCAAGTCCTCTTGGCAGCCTTACTTCAGTATATTTTTGGACGATAGCTGTCATTTATAACTCTGCAGGTTTGTGAATTACAGTGCCCCTGAGCTCCTTTCTTCAACTCGCTTTCTCGTGAGCTGGCCGCAACACCGCAGGATGGCTTCAGGCCCTAATCTGGTTCCGGCACGGCACGCTGAGCCTTTGGTTAATTCCTCTTCCTGGTGGGAAATGAGAGTTAAATTTGCCCGTCCAGACACCTCCAGCTAGTCTGTCATTGGTTCTCCCTATTCCTGTTCATCTTCCGCAGAAATTGCAAACTGGGCCAAACAGGAGGTTAAAGGCACTGACTCTCCAAGTCGGGAGAGTGTTAGTAAAGCGTCTGGAATGTTGCACCCGAGTACCAGGGGACGAAAACTGACACATATTGGAACACGTCTCCCGATCACACGGTTGATCATACTCTGGGTTCCACATGCATGTTTTAGCTGAAGGAAGAATACCTTAAACCTGGAGAGTTGAGACCCGTGGAATGGGTACCATGCAATATGACTTCAAAGGGTCTTCATTTGCTCACCGAACCTCTCCAATCCTATCACTGCTGCGTTTATGCCCCTGTACACACACTTGATTCTCTTTCAGAGACATAGCAATCCATAGGTTTTAAGATACTTCCTAGTCAGGTACACTCTTAGGCATTTAATATGGGGTGTTGAGTCCATTTCGTTGAGCAAGGAGTAGCTCTTGTCTATTCCATATTTGGCTTAAGGAACTTTATCTGTGCTCATTTCAATCTCTGGTTTTATGCAGCACCCCAACTCACCTTTCCCCTTAAGCAAGCATAAGTTGGGTTTCTAAATTTGAGACCCTGTTCTGTTTTGTAATTCAGTTCCTGTGTAGCCAAGGTTACATTCCGTGTATTAGTGATATCTTATGATGTTTCTTTTCCTCTGTGACTTATTTCAGTTAGAATCATCGTACCTGAATCCACTCATTAATGGCTATGGGCCTGATGACATAGATTTCATTGCTGAGTGATATTGCATTGTACGTAAGTACCACAACTTCTTTATCCATTTTTCACTTTCTGCGATATTGAACTTGTACCGTAAACCAGGTTCTTGTAAACAGAGCCGTCCCAACCTTTGGGGTGGCTGTGTCTTTTTGATTTTAATTTCCCTAAGCTATAGGACCATAAGTGGAAGTGCCCTAGGCTCTGTTGCTTTGTTTTTTAGATGTTTCAGGAAACACCATACACTTCTCCCGAGTGGCTGTTGGCAATTGACATCCCGCCCATCAGCATAACAAGGCTCCCAGTTCTCCATGGCCTGTCCTGCCTTTGTGGATTTTACTCTTTTTTCAGATGGCCCTTTTGACCGGGGGGAAGTGAGACTTCATTGTAGTGCAGATTTCCTTTGCAAGCTTGCTTGGTTGGCCAAAAAGGGCGTATGCGTTTTTTCCTGAATATATTCAGGAAAGAACGCATACGCCCTTTTTGGCCAAGTGCATCATTGTGGACGTTCTGCCTCTTTTCCTATGCTTTCAATGCAATTCCAGTCTACCTCCTGAAATCGGTTTCCTGCAATTCTGCCCCGCTTTCAAGTCCTCTTGGCAGCCTTACTTCAGTATATTTTTGGACGATAGCTGTCATTTATAACTCTGCAGGTTTGTGAATTACAGTGCCCCTGAGCTCCTTTCTTCAACTCGCTTTCTCGTGAGCTGGCCGCAACACCACAGGATGGCTTCAGGCCCTAATCTGGTTCCGGCACGGCACGCTGAGCCTTTGGTTAATTCCTCTTCCTGGTGGGAAATGAGAGTTAAATTTGCCCGTCCAGACACCTCCAGCTAGTCTGTCATTGGTTCTCCCTATTCCTGTTCATCTTCCGCAGAAATTGCAAACTGGGCCAAACAGGAGCTTAAAGGCACTGACTCTCCAAGTCGGGAGAGTGTTAGTAAAGCGTCTGGAATGTTGCACCCGAGTACCAGGGGACGAAAACTGACACATATTGGAACACGTCTCCCGATCACACGGTTGATCATACTCTGGGTTCCACATGCATGTTTTAGCTGAAGGAAGAATACCTTAAACCTGGAGAGTTGAGACCCGTGGAATGGGTACCATGCAATATGACTTCAAAGGGTCTTCATTTGCTCACCGAACCTCTCCAATCCTATCACTGCTGCGTTTATGCCCCTGTACACACACTTGATTCTCTTTCAGAGACATAGCAATCCATAGGTTTTAAGATACTTCCTAGTCAGGTACACTCTTAGGCATTTAATATGGGGTGTTGAGTCCATTTCGTTGAGCAAGGAGTAGCTCTTGTCTATTCCATATTTGGCTTAAGGAACTTTATCTGTGCTCATTTCAATCTCTGGTTTTATGCAGCACCCCAACTCACCTTTCCCCTTAAGCAAGCATAAGTTGGGTTTCTAAATTTGAGACCCTGTTCTGTTTTGTAATTCAGTTCCTGTGTAGCCAAGGTTACATTCCGTGTATTAGTGATATCTTATGATGTTTCTTTTCCTCTGTGACTTATTTCAGTTAGAATCATCGTACCTGAATCCACTCATTAATGGCTATGGGCCTGATGACATAGATTTCATTGCTGAGTGATATTGCATTGTACGTAAGTACCACAACTTCTTTATCCATTTTTCACTTTCTGCGATATTGAACTTGTACCGTAAACCAGGTTCTTGTAAACAGAGCCGTCCCAACCTTTGGGGTGGCTGTGTCTTTTTGATTTTAATTTCCCTAAGCTATAGGACCATAAGTGGAAGTGCCCTAGGCTCTGTTGCTTTGTTTTTTAGATGTTTCAGGAAACACCATACACTTCTCCCGAGTGGCTGTTGGCAATTGACATCCCGCCCATCAGCATAACAAGGCTCCCAGTTCTCCATGGCCTGTCCTGCCTTTGTGGATTTTACTCTTTTTTCAGATGGCCCTTTTGACCGGGGGGAAGTGAGACTTCATTGTAGTGCAGATTTCCTTTGCAAGCTTGCTTGGTTGGCCAAAAAGGGCGTATGCGTTTTTTCCTGAATATATTCAGGAAAGAACGCATACGCCCTTTTTGGCCAAGTGCATCATTGTGGACGTTCTGCCTCTTTTCCTATGCTTTCAATGCAATTCCAGTCTACCTCCTGAAATCGGTTTCCTGCAATTCTGCCCCGCTTTCAAGTCCTCTTGGCAGCCTTACTTCAGTATATTTTTGGACGATAGCTGTCATTTATAACTCTGCAGGTTTGTGAATTACAGTGCCCCTGAGCTCCTTTCTTCAACTCGCTTTCTCGTGAGCTGGCCGCAACACCACAGGATGGCTTCAGGCCCTAATCTGGTTCCGGCACGGCACGCTGAGCCTTTGGTTAATTCCTCTTCCTGGTGGGAAATGAGAGTTAAATTTGCCCGTCCAGACACCTCCAGCTAGTCTGTCATTGGTTCTCCCTATTCCTGTTCATCTTCCGCAGAAATTGCAAACTGGGCCAAACAGGAGCTTAAAGGCACTGACTCTCCAAGTCGGGAGAGTGTTAGTAAAGCGTCTGGAATGTTGCACCCGAGTACCAGGGGACGAAAACTGACACATATTGGAACACGTCTCCCGATCACACGGTTGATCATACTCTGGGTTCCACATGCATGTTTTAGCTGAAGGAAGAATACCTTAAACCTGGAGAGTTGAGACCCGTGGAATGGGTACCATGCAATATGACTTCAAAGGGTCTTCATTTGCTCACCGAACCTCTCCAATCCTATCACTGCTGCGTTTATGCCCCTGCACACACGCTTGATTCTCTTTCAGAGACATAGCAATCCATAGGTTTTAAGATACTTCCTAGTCAGGTACATTCTTAGGCATTTAATATGGGGTGTTGAGTCCATTTCGTGGAGCAAGGAGTAGCTCTTGTCTATTCCATATTTGGCTTAAGGAACTTTATCTGTGCTCATTTCAATCTCTGGTTTTATGCAGCACCCCAACTCACCTTTCCCCTTAAGCAAGCATAAGTTGGGTTTCTAAATTTGAGACCCTGTTCTGTTTTGTAATTCAGTTCCTGTGTAGCCAAGGTTACATTCCGTGTATTAGTGATATCTTATGATGTTTCTTTTCCTGTGTGACTTATTTCAGTTAGAATCATCGTACCTGAATCCACTCATTATGCTGCTACGGGCCTGATGACATAGATTTCATTGCTGAGTGATACTGCATTGTACGTAAGTACCACAACATCTTTATCCATTTTTCACTTTCTGCGATATTGAACTTGTACCGTAAACCAGGTTCTTGTAAACAGAGCCGTCCCAACCTTTGGGGTGGCTGTGTCTTTTTGATTTTAATTTCCCTAAGCTATAGGACCATAAGTGGAAGTGCCCTAGGCTCTGTTGCTTTGTTTTTTAGATGTTTCAGGAAACACCATACACTTCTCCCGAGTGGCTGTTGGCAATTGACATCCCGCCCATCAGCATAACAAGGCTCCCAGTTCTCCATGGCCTGTCCTGCCTTTCTGGATTTTACACTTTTTTCAGATGGCCCTTTTGACCGGGGGGAAGTGAGACTTCATTGTAGTGCAGATTTCCTTTGCAAGCTTGCTTGGTTGGCCAAAAAGGGCGTATGCGTTTTTTCCTGAATATATTCAGGAAAAAACGCATACGCCCTTTTTGGCCAAGTGCATCATTGTGGACGTTCTGCCTCTTTTCCTATGCTTTCAATGCAATTCCAGTCTACCTCCTGAAATCGGTTTCCTGCAATTCTGTCCCGCTTTCAAGTCCTCTTGGCAGCCTTACTTCAGTATATTTTTGGACGATAGCTGTCATTTATAACTCTGCAGGTTTGTGAATTACAGTGCCCCTGAGCTCCTTTCTTCAACTCGCTTTCTCGTGAGCTGGCCGCAACACCGCAGGATGGCTTCAGGCCCTAATCTGGTTCCGGCACGGCACGCTGAGCCTTTGGTTAATTCCTCTTCCTGGTGGGAAATGAGAGTTAAATTTGCCCGTCCAGACACCTCCAGCTAGTCTGTCATTGGTTCTCCCTATTCCTGTTCATCTTCTGCAGAAATTGCAAACTGGGCCAAACAGGAGGTTAAAGGCACTGACTCTCCAAGTCGGGAGAGTGTTAGTAAAGCGTCTGGAATGTTGCACCCGAGTACCGGGGGACGAAAACTGAGACATATTGGAACACGTCTCCCGATCACATGGTTGATCATACTCTGGGTTCCACATGCATGTTTTAGCTGAAGGAAGAATACCTTAAACCTGGAGAGTTGAGACCCGTGGAATGGGTACCATGCAATATGACTTCAAAGGGTCTTCATTTGCTCACCGAACCTCTCCAATCCTATCACTGCTGCGTTTATGCCCCTGCACACACGCTTGATTCTCTTTCGGAGACATAGCAATCCATAGGTTTTAAGATACTTCCTAGTCAGGTACATTCTTAGGTGTTTAATATGGGGTGTTGAATCCATTTCGTTGAGCAAGGAGTAGCTCTTGTCTATTCCATATTTGTCTTAAGGAACTTTATCTGTGCTCATTTCAATCTCTGGTTTTATGCAGCACCCCAACTCACCTTTCCCCTTAAGCAAGCATAAGTTGGTTTTCTAAATTTGAGACCCTGTTCTGTTTTGTAATTCAGTTCCTGTGTAGCCAAGGTTACATTCCGTGTATTAGTGATATCTTATGATGTTTCTTTATCTGTGTGACTTATTTCAGTTAGAATCATCGTACCTGAATCCACTCATTAATGGCTATGGGCCTGATGACATAGATTTCATTGCTGAGTGATATTGCATTGTACGTAAGTACCACAACTTCTTTATCCATTTTTCACTTTCTGCGATATTGAACTTGTACCGTAAACCAGGTTCTTGTAAACAGAGCCGTCCCAACCTTTGGGGTGGCTGTGTCTTTTGATTTTAATTTCCCTAAGCTATAGGACCATAAGTGGAAGTGCCCTAGGCTCTGTTGCTTTGTTTTTTAGATGTTTCAGGAAACACCATACACTTCTCCCGAGTGGCTGTTGGCAATTGACATCCCGCCCATCAACATAACAAGGCTCCCAGTTCTCCATGGCCTGTCCTGCCTTTCTGGATTTTACACTTTTTTCAGATGGCCCTTTTGACCGGGGGGAAGTGACACTTCATTGTAGTGCAGATTTCCTTTGCAAGCTTGCTTGGTTGGCCAAAAAGGGCGTATGCGTTTTTTCCTGAATATATTCAGGAAAAAACGCATACGCACTTTGTGGCCAAGTGCATCATTGTGGACGTTCTGCCTCTTTTCCTATGCTTTCAATGCAATTCCAGTCTACCTCCTGAAATCGGTTTCCTGCAATTCTGCCCCGCTTTCAAGTCCTCTTGGCAGCCTTACTTCAGTATATTTTTGGACGATAGCTGTCATTTATAACTCTGCAGGTTTGTGAATTACAGTGCCCCTGAGCTCCTTTCTTCAACTCGCTTTCTCGTGAGCTGGCCGCAACACCGCAGGATGGCTTCAGGCCCTAATCTGGTTCCAGCACGGCACGCTGAGCCTTTGGTTAATTCCTCTTCCTGGTGGGAAATGAGAGTTAAATTTGCCCGTCCAGACACCTCCAGCTAGTGTGTCATTGGTTCTCCCTATTCCTGTTCATCTTCCGCAGAAATTGCAAACTGGGCCAAACAGGAGGTTAAAGGCACTGACTCTCCAAGTCGGGAGAGTGTTAGTAAAGCGTGTGGAATGTTGCACCCGAGTACCATGGGACGAAAACTGAGACATATTGGAACACGTCTCCCGATCACACGGTTGATCATACTCTGGGTTCCACATGCATGTTTTAGCTGAAGGAAGAATACCTTAAACCTGGAGAGTTGAGACCCGTGGAATGGGTACCATGCAATATGACTTCAAAGGGTCTTCATTTGCTCACCGAACCTCTCCAATCCTATCACTGCTGCGCTTATGCCCCTGTACACACACTTGATTCTCTTTCAGAGACATAGCAATCCATAGGTTTTAAGATACTTCCTAGTCAGGTACACTCTTAGGCATTTAATATGGGGTGTTGAGTCCATTTCGTTGAGCAAGGAGTAGCTCTTGTCTATTCCATATTTGGCTTAAGGAACTTTATCTGTGCTCATTTCAATCTCTGGTTTTATGCAGCACCCCAACTCACCTTTCCCCTTAAGCAAGCATAAGTTGGGTTTCTAAATTTGAGACCCTGTTCTGTTTTGTAATTCAGTTCCTGTGTAGCCAAGGTTACATTCCGTGTATTAGTGATATCTTATGATGTTTCTTTTCCTGTGTGACTTATTTCAGTTAGAATCATCGTACCTGAATCCACTCATTATGCTGCTACGGGCCTGATGACATAGATTTCATTGCTGAGTGATACTGCATTGTACGTAAGTACCACAACTTCTTTATCCATTTTTCACTTTCTGCGATATTGAACTTGTACCGTAAACCAGGTTCTTGTAAACAGAGCCGTCCCAACATTTGGGGTGGCTGTGTCTTTTTGATTTTAATTTCCCTAAGCTATAGGACCATAAGTGGAAGTGCCCTAGGCTCTGTTGCTTTGTTTTTTAGATGTTTCAGGAAACACCATACACTTCTCCCGAGTGGCTGTTGGCAATTGACATCCCGCCCATCAGCATAACAAGGCTCCCAGTTCTCCATGGCCTGTCCTGCCTTTCTGGATTTTACACTTTTTTCAGATGGCCCTTTTGACCGAGGGGAAGTGAGACTTCATTGTAGTGCAGATTTCCTTTGCAAGCTTGCTTGGTTGGCCAAAAAGGGCGTATGCGTTTTTTCCTGAATATATTCAGGAAAAAACGCATACGCCCTTTTTGGCCAAGTGCATCATTGTGGACGTTCTGCCTTTTTTCCTATGCTTTCAATGCAATTCCAGTCTACCTCCTGAAATCGGTTTCCTGCAATTCTGTCCCGCTTTCAAGTCCTCTTGGCAGCCTTACTTCAGTATATTTTTGGACGATAGCTGTCATTTATAACTCTGCAGGTTTGTGAATTACAGTGCCCCTGAGCTCCTTTCTTCAACTCGCTTTCTCGTGAGCTGGCCGCAACACCGCAGGATGGCTTCAGGCCCTAATCTGGTTCCGGCACGGCACGCTGAGCCTTTGGTTAATTCCTCTTCCTGGTGGGAAATGAGAGTTAAATTTGCCCATCCAGACACCTCCAGCTAGTCTGTCATTGGTTCTCCCTATTCCTGTTCATCTTCTGCAGAAATTGCAAACTGGGCCAAACAGGAGGTTAAAGGCACTGACTCTCCAAGTCGGGAGAGTGTTAGTAAAGCGTCTGGAATGTTGCACCCGAGTACCGGGGGACGAAAACTGAGACATATTGGAACACGTCTCCCGATCACACGGTTGATCATACTCTGGGTTCCACATGCATGTTTTAGCTGAAGGAAGAATACCTTAAACCTGGAGAGTTGAGACCCGTGGAATGGGTACCATGCAATATGACTTCAAAGGGTCTTCATTTGCTCACCGAACCTCTCCAATCCTATCACTGCTGCGTTTATGCCCCTTCACACAAGCTTGATTCTCTTTTGGAGACATAGCAATCCATAGGTTTTAAGATACTTCCTAGTCAGGTACATTCTTAGGTGTTTAATATGGGGTGTTGAATCCATTTCGTTGAGCAAGGAGTAGCTCTTGTCTATTCCATATTTGGCTTAAGGAACTTTATCTGTGCTCATTTCAATCTCTGGTTTTATGCAGCACCCCAACTCACCTTTCCCCTTAAGCAAGCATAAGTTGGGTTTCTAAATTTGAGGCCCTGTTCTGTTTTGTAATTCAGTTCCTGTGTAGCCAAGGTTACATTCCGTGTATTAGTGATATCTTATGATGTTTCTTTTTCTGTGTGACTTATTTCAGTTAGAATCATCGTACCTGAATCCACTCATTATGCTGCTACGGGCCTGATGACATAGATTTCATTGCTGAGTGATATTGCATTGTACGTAAGTACCACAACTTCTTTATCCATTTTTCACTTTCTGCGATATTGAACTTGTACCGTAAACCAGGTTCTTGTAAACAGAGCCGTCCCAACTTTTGGGGTGGCTGTGTCTTTTGATTTTAATTTCCCTAAGCTATAGGACCATAAGTGGAAGTGCCCGAGGCTCTGTTGCTTTGTTTTTTAGATGTTTCAGGAAACACCATACACTTCTCCCGAGTGGCTGTTGGCAGTTGACATCCCGCCCATCAGCATAACAAGGCTCCCAGTTCTCCATGGCCTGTCCTGCCTTTCTGGATTTTACACTTTTTTCAGATGGCCCTTTTGACCGGGGGGAAGTGAGACTTCATTGTAGTGCAGATTTCCTTTGCAAGCTTGCTTGGTTGGCCAAAAAGGGCGTATGCGTTTTTTCCTGAATATATTCAGGAAAAAACGCATACGCCCTTTGTGGCCAAGTGCATCATTGTGGACGTTCTGCCTCTTTTCCTATGCTTTTAATGCAATTCCAGTCTACCTCCTGAAATCGGTTTCCTGCAATTCTGCCCCGCTTTCAAGTCCTCTTGGCAGCCTTACTTCAGTATATTTTTGGACGATAGCTGTCATTTATAACTCTGCAGGTTTGTGAATTACAGTGCCCCTGAGCTCCTTTCTTCAACTCGCTTTCTCGTGAGCTGGCCGCAACACCGCAGGATGGCTTCAGGCCCTAATCTGGTTCCGGCACGGCACGCTGAGCCTTTGGTTAATTCCTCTTCCTGGTGGGAAATGAGAGTTAAATTTGCCCGTCCAGACACCTCCAGCTTGTCTGTCATTGGTTCTCCCTATTCCTGTTCATCTTCCGCAGAAATTGCAAACTGGGCCAAACAGGAGGTTAAAGGCACTGACTCTCCAAGTCGGGAGAGTGTTAGTAAAGCGTCTGGAATGTTGCACCCGAGTACCAGGGGACGAAAACTGACACATATTGGAACACGTCTCCCGATCACACGGTTGATCATACTCTGGGTTCCACATGCATGTTTTAGCTGAAGGAAGAATACCTTAAACCTGGAGAGTTGAGACCCGTGGAATGGGTACCATGCAATATGACTTCAAAGGGTCTTCATTTGCTCACCGAACCTCTCCAATCCTATCACTGCTGCGTTTATGCCCCTGTACACACACTTGATTCTCTTTCGGAGACATAGCAATCCATAGGTTTTAAGATACTTCCTAGTCAGGTAAACTCTTAGGCATTTAATATGGGGTGTTGAGTCCATTTCGTTGAGCAAGGAGTAGCTCTTGTCTATTCCATATTTGGCTTAAGGAACTTTATCTGTGCTCATTTCAATCTCTGGTTTTATGCAGCACCCCAACTCACCTTTCCCCTTAAGCAAGCATAAGTTGGGTTTCTAAATTTGAGACCCTGTTCTGTTTTGTAATTCAGTTCCTGTGTAGCCAAGGTTACCTTCCGTGTATTAGTGATATCTTATGATGTTTCTTTTTCTGTGTGACTTATTTCAGTTAGAATCATCGTACCTGAATCCACTCATTAATGGCTATGGGCCTGATGACATAGATTTCATTGCTGAGTGATATTGCATTGTACGTAAGTACCACAACTTCTTTATCCATTTTTCACTTTCTGCGATATTGAACTTGTACCGTAAACCAGGTTCTTGTAAACAGAGCCGTCCCAACCTTTGGGGTGGCTGTGTCTTTTTGATTTTAATTTCCCTAAGCTATAGGACCATAAGTGGAAGTGCCCTAGGCTCTGTTGCTTTGTTTTTTAGATGTTTCAGGAAACACCATACACTTCTCCCGAGTGGCTGTTGGCAATTGACATCCCGCCCATCAACATAACAAGGCTCCCAGTTCTCCATGGCCTGTCCTGCCTTTGTGGATTTTACTCTTTTTTCAGATGGCCCTTTTGACCGGGGGGAAGTGAGACTTCATTGTAGTGCAGATTTCCTTTGCAAGCTTGCTTGGTTGGCCAAAAAGGGCGTATGCGTTTTTTCCTGAATATATTCAGGAAAGAACGCATACGCCCTTTTTGGCCAAGTGCATCATTGTGGACGTTCTGCCTCTTTTCCTATGCTTTCAATGCAATTCCAGTCTACCTCCTGAAATCGGTTTCCTGCAATTCTGCCCCGCTTTCAAGTCCTCTTGGCAGCCTTACTTCAGTATATTTTTGGACGATAGCTGTCATTTATAACTCTGCAGGTTTGTGAATTACAGTGCCCCTGAGCTCCTTTCTTCAACTCGCTTTCTCGTGAGCTGGCCGCAACACCGCAGGATGGCTTCAGGCCCTAATCTGGTTCCGGCACGGCACGCTGAGCCTTTGGTTAATTCCTCTTCCTGGTGGGAAATGAGAGTTAAATTTGCCCGTCCAGACACCTCCAGCTAGTCTGTCATTGGTTCTCCCTATTCCTGTTCATCTTCCGCAGAAATTGCAAACTGGGCCAAACAGGAGTTTAAAGGCACTGACTCTCCAAGTCGGGAGAGTGTTAGTAAAGCGTCTGGAATGTTGCACCCGAGTACCAGGGGACGAAAACTGACACATATTGGAACACGTCTCCCGATCACACGGTTGATCATACTCTGGGTTCCACATGCATGTTTTAGCTGAAGGAAGAATACCTTAAACCTGGAGAGTTGAGACCCGTGGAATGGGTACCATGCAATATGACTTCAAAGGGTCTTCATTTGCTCACCGAACCTCTCCAATCCTATCACTGCTGCGTTTATGCCCCTGCACACACGCTTGATTCTCTTTCAGAGACATAGCAATCCATAGGTTTTAAGATACTTCCTAGTCAGGTACACTCTTAGGCATTTAATATGGGGTGTTGAGTCCATTTCGTGGAGCAAGGAGTAGCTCTTGTCTATTCCATATTTGGCTTAAGGAACTTTATCTGTGCTCATTTCAATCTCTGGTTTTATGCAGCACCCCAACTCACCTTTCCCCTTAAGCAAGCATAAGTTGGGTTTCTAAATTTGAGACCCTGTTCTGTTTTGTAATTCAGTTCCTGTGTAGCCAAGGTTACATTCCGTGTATTAGTGATATCTTATGATGTTTCTTTTCCTGTGTGACTTATTTCAGTTAGAATCATCGTACCTGAATCCACTCATTATGCTGCTACGGGCCTGATGACATAGATTTCATTGCTGAGTGATACTGCATTGTACGTAAGTACCACAACATCTTTATCCATTTTTCACTTTCTGCGATATTGAACTTGTACCGTAAACCAGGTTCTTGTAAACAGAGCCGTCCCAACCTTTGGGGTGGCTGTGTCTTTTTGATTTTAATTTCCCTAAGCTATAGGACCATAAGTGGAAGTGCCCTAGGCTCTGTTGCTTTGTTTTTTAGATGTTTCAGGAAACACCATACAGTTCTCCCGAGTGGCTGTTGGCAATTGACATCCCGCCCATCAGCATAACAAGGCTCCCAGTTCTCCATGGCCTGTCCTGCCTTTCTGGATTTTACACTTTTTTCAGATGGCCCTTTTGACCGGGGGGAAGTGAGACTTCATTGTAGTGCAGATTTCCTTTGCAAGCTTGCTTGGTTGGCCAAAAAGGGCGTATGCGTTTTTTCCTGAATATATTCAGGAAAAAACGCATACGCCCTTTTTGGCCAAGTGCATCATTGTGGACGTTCTGCCTCTTTTCCTATGCTTTCAATGCAATTCCAGTCTACCTCCTGAAATCGGTTTCCTGCAATTCTGTCCCGCTTTCAAGTCCTCTTGGCAGCCTTACTTCAGTATATTTTTGGACGATAGCTGTCATTTATAACTCTGCAGGTTTGTGAATTACAGTGCCCCTGAGCTCCTTTCTTCAACTCGCTTTCTCGTGAGCTGGCCGCAACACCGCAGGATGGCTTCAGGCCCTAATCTGGTTCCGGCACGGCACGCTGAGCCTTTGGTTAATTCCTCTTCCTGGTGGGAAATGAGAGTTAAATTTGCCCGTCCAGACACCTCCAGCTAGTCTGTCATTGGTTCTCCCTATTCCTGTTCATCTTCTGCAGAAATTGCAAACTGGGCCAAACAGGAGGTTAAAGGCACTGACTCTCCAAGTCGGGAGAGTGTTAGTAAAGCGTCTGGAATGTTGCACCCGAGTACCGGGGGACGAAAACTGAGACATATTGGAACACGTCTCCCGATCACATGGTTGATCATACTCTGGGTTCCACATGCATGTTTTAGCTGAAGGAAGAATACCTTAAACCTGGAGAGTTGAGACCCGTGGAATGGGTACCATGCAATATGACTTCAAAGGGTCTTCATTTGCTCACCGAACCTCTCCAATCCTATCACTGCTGCGTTTATGCCCCTGCACACACGCTTGATTCTCTTTCGGAGACATAGCAATCCATAGGTTTTAAGATACTTCCTAGTCAGGTACATTCTTAGGTGTTTAATATGGGGTGTTGAATCCATTTCGTTGAGCAAGGAGTAGCTCTTGTCTATTCCATATTTGTCTTAAGGAACTTTATCTGTGCTCATTTCAATCTCTGGTTTTATGCAGCACCCCAACTCACCTTTCCCCTTAAGCAAGCATAAGTTGGTTTTCTAAATTTGAGACCCTGTTCTGTTTTGTAATTCAGTTCCTGTGTAGCCAAGGTTACATTCCGTGTATTAGTGATATCTTATGATGTTTCTTTATCTGTGTGACTTATTTCAGTTAGAATCATCGTACCTGAATCCACTCATTAATGGCTATGGGCCTGATGACATAGATTTCATTGCTGAGTGATATTGCATTGTACGTAAGTACCACAACTTCTTTATCCATTTTTCACTTTCTGCGATATTGAACTTGTACCGTAAACCAGGTTCTTGTAAACAGAGCCGTCCCAACCTTTGGGGTGGCTGTGTCTTTTGATTTTAATTTCCCTAAGCTATAGGACCATAAGTGGAAGTGCCCTAGGCTCTGTTGCTTTGTTTTTTAGATGTTTCAGGAAACACCATACACTTCTCCCGAGTGGCTGTTGGCAATTGACATCCCGCCCATCAACATAACAAGGCTCCCAGTTCTCCATGGCCTGTCCTGCCTTTCTGGATTTTACACTTTTCTCAGATGGCCCTTTTGACCGGGGGGAAGTGAGACTTCATTGTAGTGCAGATTTCCTTTGCAAGCTTGCTTGGTTGGCCAAAAAGGGCGTATGCGTTTTTTCCTGAATATATTCAGGAAAAAACGCATACGCACTTTGTGGCCAAGTGCATCATTGTGGACGTTCTGCCTCTTTTCCTATGCTTTCAATGCAATTCCAGTCTACCTCCTGAAATCGGTTTCCTGCAATTCTGCCCCGCTTTCAAGTCCTCTTGGCAGCCTTACTTCAGTATATTTTTGGATGATAGCTGTCATTTATAACTCTGCAGGTTTGTGAATTACAGTGCCCCTGAGCTCCTTTCTTCAACTCGCTTTCTCGTGAGCTGGCCGCAACACCGCAGGATGGCTTCAGGCCCTAATCTGGTTCCGGCACGGCACGCTGAGCCTTTGGTTAATTCCTCTTCCTGGTGGGAAATGAGAGTTAAATTTGCCCGTCCAGACACCTCCAGCTAGTCTGTCATTGGTTCTCCCTATTCCTGTTCATCTTCCGCAGAAATTGCAAACTGGGCCAAACAGGAGGTTAAAGGCACTGACTCTCCAAGTCGGGAGAGTGTTAGTAAAGCGTGTGGAATGTTGCATCCGAGTACCATGGGACGAAAACTGAGACATATTGGAACACGTCTCCCGATCACACGGTTGATCATACTCTGGGTTCCACATGCATGTTTTAGCTGAAGGAAGAATACCTTAAACCTGGAGAGTTGAGACCCGTGGAATGGGTACCATGCAATATGACTTCAAAGGGTCTTCATTTGCTCACCGAACCTCTCCAATCCTATCACTGCTGCGCTTATGCCCCTGTACACACACTTGATTCTCTTTCAGAGACATAGCAATCCATAGGTTTTAAGATACTTCCTAGTCAGGTACACTCTTAGGCATTTAATATGGGGTGTTGAGTCCATTTCGTTGAGCAAGGAGTAGCTCTTGTCTATTCCATATTTGGCTTAAGGAACTTTATCTGTGCTCATTTCAATCTCTGGTTTTATGCAGCACCCCAACTCACCTTTCCCCTTAAGCAAGCATAAGTTGGGTTTCTAAATTTGAGACCCTGTTCTGTTTTGTAATTCAGTTCCTGTGTAGCCAAGGTTACATTCCGTGTATTAGTGATATCTTATGATGTTTCTTTTCCTGTGTGACTTATTTCAGTTAGAATCATCGTACCTGAATCCACTCATTATGCTGCTACGGGCCTGATGACATAGATTTCATTGCTGAGTGATACTGCATTGTACGTAAGTACCACAACTTCTTTATCCATTTTTCACTTTCTGCGATATTGAACTTGTACCGTAAACCAGGTTCTTGTAAACAGAGCCGTCCCAACCTTTGGGGTGGCTGTGTCTTTTTGATTTTAATTTCCCTAAGCTATAGGACCATAAGTGGAAGTGCCCTAGGCTCTGTTGCTTTGTTTTTTAGATGTTTCAGGAAACACCATACACTTCTCCCGAGTGGCTGTTGGCAATTGACATCCCGCCCATCAGCATAACAAGGCTCCCAGTTCTCCATGGCCTGTCCTGCCTTTCTGGATTTTACACTTTTTTCAGATGGCCCTTTTGACCGGGGGGAAGTGAGACTTCATTGTAGTGCAGATTTCCTTTGCAAGCTTGCTTGGTTGGCCAAAATGGGCGTATGCGTTTTTTCCTGAATATATTCAGGAAAAAACGCATACGCCCTTTTTGGCCAAGTGCATCATTGTGGACGTTCTGCCTCTTTTCCTATGCTTTCAATGCAATTCCAGTCTACCTCCTGAAATCGGTTTCCTGCAATTCTGTCCCGCTTTCAAGTCCTCTTGGCAGCCTTACTTCAGTATATTTTTGGACGATAGCTGTCATTTATAACTCTGCAGGTTTGTGAATTACAGTGCCCCTGAGCTCCTTTCTTCAACTCGCTTTCTCGTGAGCTGGCCGCAACACCGCAGGATGGCTTCAGGCCCTAATCTGGTTCCGGCACGGCACGCTGAGCCTTTGGTTAATTCCTCTTCCTGGTGGGAAATGAGAGTTAAATTTGCCCGTCCAGACACCTCCAGCTAGTCTGTCATTGGTTCTCCCTATTCCTGTTCATCTTCTGCAGAAATTGCAAACTGGGCCAAACAGGAGGTTAAAGGCACTGACTCTCCAAGTCGGGAGAGTGTTAGTAAAGCGTCTGGAATGTTGCACCCGAGTACCGGGGGACGAAAACTGAGACATATTGGAACACGTCTCCCGATCACATGGTTGATCATACTCTGGGTTCCACATGCATGTTTTAGCTGAAGGAAGAATACCTTAAACCTGGAGAGTTGAGACCCGTGGAATGGGTACCATGCAATATGACTTCAAAGGGTCTTCATTTGCTCACCGAACCTCTCCAATCCTATCACTGCTGCGTTTATGCCCCTGCACACACGCTTGATTCTCTTTCGGAGACATAGCAATCCATAGGTTTTAAGATACTTCCTAGTCAGGTACATTCTTAGGTGTTTAATATGGGGTGTTGAATCCATTTCGTTGAGCAAGGAGTAGCTCTTGTCTATTCCATATTTGTCTTAAGGAACTTTATCTGTGCTCATTTCAATCTCTGGTTTTATGCAGCACCCCAACTCACCTTTCCCCTTAAGCAAGCATAAGTTGGTTTTCTAAATTTGAGACCCTGTTCTGTTTTGTAATTCAGTTCCTGTGTAGCCAAGGTTACATTCCGTGTATTAGTGATATCTTATGATGTTTCTTTATCTGTGTGACTTATTTCAGTTAGAATCATCGTACCTGAATCCACTCATTAATGGCTATGGGCCTGATGACATAGATTTCATTGCTGAGTGATATTGCATTGTACGTAAGTACCACAACTTCTTTATCCATTTTTCACTTTCTGCGATATTGAACTTGTACCGTAAACCAGGTTCTTGTAAACAGAGCCGTCCCAACCTTTGGGGTGGCTGTGTCTTTTGATTTTAATTTCCCTAAGCTATAGGACCATAAGTGGAAGTGCCCTAGGCTCTGTTGCTTTGTTTTTTAGATGTTTCAGGAAACACCATACACTTCTCCCGAGTGGCTGTTGGCAATTGACATCCCGCCCATCAACATAACAAGGCTCCCAGTTCTCCATGGCCTGTCCTGCCTTTCTGGATTTTACACTTTTCTCAGATGGCCCTTTTGACCGGGGGGAAGTGAGACTTCATTGTAGTGCAGATTTCCTTTGCAAGCTTGCTTGGTTGGCCAAAAAGGGCGTATGCGTTTTTTCCTGAATATATTCAGGAAAAAACGCATACGCACTTTGTGGCCAAGTGCATCATTGTGGACGTTCTGCCTCTTTTCCTATGCTTTCAATGCAATTCCAGTCTACCTCCTGAAATCGGTTTCCTGCAATTCTGCCCCGCTTTCAAGTCCTCTTGGCAGCCTTACTTCAGTATATTTTTGGATGATAGCTGTCATTTATAACTCTGCAGGTTTGTGAATTACAGTGCCCCTGAGCTCCTTTCTTCAACTCGCTTTCTCGTGAGCTGGCCGCAACACCGCAGGATGGCTTCAGGCCCTAATCTGGTTCCGGCACGGCACGCTGAGCCTTTGGTTAATTCCTCTTCCTGGTGGGAAATGAGAGTTAAATTTGCCCGTCCAGACACCTCCAGCTAGTCTGTCATTGGTTCTCCCTATTCCTGTTCATCTTCCGCAGAAATTGCAAACTGGGCCAAACAGGAGGTTAAAGGCACTGACTCTCCAAGTCGGGAGAGTGTTAGTAAAGCGTGTGGAATGTTGCATCCGAGTACCATGGGACGAAAACTGAGACATATTGGAACACGTCTCCCGATCACACGGTTGATCATACTCTGGGTTCCACATGCATGTTTTAGCTGAAGGAAGAATACCTTAAACCTGGAGAGTTGAGACCCGTGGAATGGGTACCATGCAATATGACTTCAAAGGGTCTTCATTTGCTCACCGAACCTCTTCAATCCTATCACTGCTGCGCTTATGCCCCTGTACACACACTTGATTCTCTTTCAGAGACATAGCAATCCATAGGTTTTAAGATACTTCCTAGTCAGGTACACTCTTAGGCATTTAATATGGGGTGTTGAGTCCATTTCGTTGAGCAAGGAGTAGCTCTTGTCTATTCCATATTTGGCTTAAGGAACTTTATCTGTGCTCATTTCAATCTCTGGTTTTATGCAGCACCCCAACTCACCTTTCCCCTTAAGCAAGCATAAGTTGGGTTTCTAAATTTGAGACCCTGTTCTGTTTTGTAATTCAGTTCCTGTGTAGCCAAGGTTACATTCCGTGTATTAGTGATATCTTATGATGTTTCTTTTCCTGTGTGACTTATTTCAGTTAGAATCATCGTACCTGAATCCACTCATTATGCTGCTACGGGCCTGATGACATAGATTTCATTGCTGAGTGATACTGCATTGTACGTAAGTTCCACAACTTCTTTATCCATTTTTCACTTTCTGCGATATTGAACTTGTACCGTAAACCAGGTTCTTGTAAACAGAGCCATCCCAACCTTTGGGGTGGCTGTGTCATTTTGATTTTAATTTCCCTAAGCTATAGGACCATAAGTGGAAGTGCCCTAGGCTCTGTTGCTTTGTTTTTTAGATGTTTCAGGAAACACCATACACTTCTCCCGAGTGGCTGTTGGCAATTGACATCCCGCCCATCAGCATAACAAGGCTCCCAGTTCTCCATGGCCTGTCCTGCCTTTCTGGATTTTACACTTTTTTCAGATGGCCCTTTTGACCGAGGGGAAGTGAGACTTCATTGTAGTGCAGATTTCCTTTGCAAGCTTGCTTGGTTGGCCAAAAAGGGCGTATGCGTTTTTTCCTGAATATATTCAGGAAAAAACGCATACGCCCTTTTTGGCCAAGTGCATCATTGTGGACGTTCTGCCTCTTTTCCTATGCTTTCAATGCAATTCCAGTCTACCTCCTGAAATCGGTTTCCTGCAATTCTGTCCCGCTTTCAAGTCCTCTTGGCAGCCTTACTTCAGTATATTTTTGGACGATAGCTGTCATTTATAACTCTGCAGGTTTGTGAATTACAGTGCCCCTGAGCTCCTTTCTTCAACTCGCTTTCTCGTGAGCTGGCCGCAACACCGCAGGATGGCTTCAGGCCCTAATCTGGTTCCGGCACGGCACGCTGAGCCTTTGGTTAATTCCTCTTCCTGGTGGGAAATGAGAGTTAAATTTGCCCATCCAGACACCTCCAGCTAGTCTGTCATTGTTCTCCCTATTCCTGTTCATCTTCTGCAGAAATTGCAAACTGGGCCAAACAGGAGGTTAAAGGCACTGACTCTCCAAGTCGGGAGAGTGTTAGTAAAGCGTCTGGAATGTTGCACCCGAGTACCGGGGGACGAAAACTGAGACATATTGGAACACGTCTCCCGATCACACGGTTGATCATACTCTGGGTTCCACATGCATGTTTTAGCTGAAGGAAGAATACCTTAAACCTGGAGAGTTGAGACCCGTGGAATGGGTACCATGCAATATGACTTCAAAGGGTCTTCATTTGCTCACCGAACCTCTCCAATCCTATCACTGCTGCGTTTATGCCCCTTCACACAAGCTTGATTCTCTTTTGGAGACATAGCAATCCATAGGTTTTAAGATACTTCCTAGTCAGGTACATTCTTAGGTGTTTAATATGGGGTGTTGAATCCATTTCGTTGAGCAAGGAGTAGCTCTTGTCTATTCCATATTTGGCTTAAGGAACTTTATCTGTGCTCATTTCAATCTCTGGTTTTATGCAGCACCCCAACTCACCTTTCCCCTTAAGCAAGCATAAGTTGGGTTTCTAAATTTGAGACCCTGTTCTGTTTTGTAATTCAGTTCCTGTGTAGCCAAGGTTACATTCCGTGTATTAGTGATATCTTATGATGTTTCTTTTTCTGTGTGACTTATTTCAGTTAGAATCATCGTACCTGAATCCACTCATTATGCTGCTACGGGCCTGATGACATAGATTTCATTGCTGAGTGATATTGCATTGTACGTAAGTACCACAACTTCTTTATCCATTTTTCACTTTCTGCGATATTGAACTTGTACCGTAAACCAGGTTCTTGTAAACAGAGCCGTCCCAACTTTTGGGGTGGCTGTGTCTTTTGATTTTAATTTCCCTAAGCTATAGGACCATAAGTGGAAGTGCCCGAGGCTCTGTTGCTTTGTTTTTTAGATGTTTCAGGAAACACCATACACTTCTCCCGAGTGGCTGTTGGCAGTTGACATCCCGCCCATCAGCATAACAAGGCTCCCAGTTCTCCATGGCCTGTCCTGCCTTTCTGGATTTTACACTTTTTTCAGATGGCCCTTTTGACCGGGGGGAAGTGAGACTTCATTGTAGTGCAGATTTCCTTTGCAAGCTTGCTTGGTTGGCCAAAAAGGGCGTATGCGTTTTTTCCTGAATATATTCAGGAAAAAACGCATACGCCCTTTTTGGCCAAGTGCATCATTGTGGACGTTCTGCCTCTTTTCCTATGCTTTTAATGCAATTCCAGTCTACCTCCTGAAATCGGTTTCCTGCAATTCTGCCCCGCTTTCAAGTCCTCTTGGCAGCCTTACTTCAGTATATTTTTGGACGATAGCTGTCATTTATAACTCTGCAGGTTTGTGAATTACAGTGCCCCTGAGCTCCTTTCTTCAACTCGCTTTCTCGTGAGCTGGCCGCAACACCGCAGGATGGCTTCAGGCCCTAATCTGGTTCCGGCACGGCACGCTGAGCCTTTGGTTAATTCCTCTTCCTGGTGGGAAATGAGAGTTAAATTTGCCCGTCCAGACACCTCCAGCTAGTCTGTCATTGGTTCTCCCTATTCCTGTTCATCTTCCGCAGAAATTGCAAACTGGGCCAAACAGGAGGTTAAAGGCACTGACTCTCCAAGTCGGGAGAGTGTTAGTAAAGCGTCTGGAATGTTGCACCCGAGTACCAGGGGACGAAAACTGAGACATATTGGAACACGTCTCCCGATCACACGGTTGATCATACTCTGGGTTCCACATGCATGTTTTAGCTGAAGGAAGAATACCTTAAACCTGGAGAGTTGAGACCCGTGGAATGGGTACCATGCAATATGACTTCAAAGGGTCTTCATTTGCTCACCGAACCTCTCCAATCCTATCACTGCTGCGTTTATGCCCCTGTACACACACTTGATTCTCTTTCGGAGACATAGCAATCCATAGGTTTTAAGATACTTCCTAGTCAGGTAAACTCTTAGGCATTTAATATGGGGTGTTGAGTCCATTTCGTTGAGCAAGGAGTAGCTCTTGTCTATTCCATATTTGGCTTAAGGAACTTTATCTGTGCTCATTTCAATCTCTGGTTTTATGCAGCACCCCAACTCACCTTTCCCCTTAAGCAAGCATAAGTTGGGTTTCTAAATTTGAGACCCTGTTCTGTTTTGTTATTCAGTTCCTGTGTAGCCAAGGTTACATTCCGTGTATTAGTGATATCTTATGATGTTTCTTTTCCTGTGTGACTTATTTCAGTTAGAATCATCATACCTGAATCCACTCATTATGCTGCTACGGGCCTGATGACATAGATTTCATTGCTGAGTGATATTGCATTGTACGTAAGTACCACAACTTCTTTATCCATTTTTCACTTTCTGCGATATTGAACTTGTACCGTAAACCAGGTTCTTGTAAACAGAGCCGTCCCAACCTTTGGGGTGGCTGTGTCTTTTGATTTTAATTTCCCTAAGCTATAGGACCATAAGTGGAAGTGCCCTAGGCTCTGTTGCTTTGTTTTTTAGATGTTTCAGGAAACACCATACACTTCTCCCGAGTGGCTGTTGGCAATTGACATCCCGCCCATCAGCATAACAAGGCTCCCAGTTCTCCATGGCCTGTCCTGCCTTTCTGGATTTTACACTTTTTTCAGATGGCCCTTTTGACCGGGGGGAAGTGAGACTTCATTGTAGTGCAGATTTCCTTTGCAAGCTTGCTTGGTTGGCCAAAAAGGGCGTATGCGTTTTTTCCTGAATATATTCAGGAAAAAACGCATACGCCCTTTTTGGCCAAGTGCATCATTGTGGACGTTCTGCCTCTTTTCCTATGCTTTCAATGCAATTCCAGTCTACCTCCTGAAATCGGTTTCCTGCAATTCTGCCCCGCTTTCAAGTCCTCTTGGCAGCCTTACTTCAGTATATTTTTGGACGATAGCTGTCATTTATAACTCTGCAGGTTTGTGAATTACAGTGCCCCTGAGCTCCTTTCTTCAACTCGCTTTCTCGTGAGCTGGCCGCAACACCGCAGGATGGCTTCAGGCCCTAATCTGGTTCCGGCACGGCACGCTGAGCCTTTGGTTAATTCCTCTTCCTGGTGGGAAATGAGAGTTAAATTTGCCCGTCCAGACACCTCCAGCTAGTCTGTCATTGGTTCTCCCTATTCCTGTTCATCTTCCGCAGAAATTGCAAACTGGGCCAAACAGGAGTTTAAAGGCACTGACTCTCCAAGTCGGGAGAGTGTTAGTAAAGCGTCTGGAATGTTGCACCCGAGTACCAGGGGACGAAAACTGACACATATTGGAACACGTCTCCCGATCACACGGTTGATCATACTCTGGGTTCCACATGCATGTTTTAGCTGAAGGAAGAATACCTTCAACCTGGAGAGTTGAGACCCGTGGAATGGGTACCACGCAATATGACTTCAAAGGGTCTTCATTTGCTCACCGAACCTCTCCAATCCTATCACTGCTGCGTTTATGCCCCTGTACACACACTTGATTCTCTTTCAGAGACATAGCAATCCATAGGTTTTAAGATACTTCCTAGTCAGGTACACTCTTAGGCATTTAATATGGGGTGTTGAGTCCATTTCGTTGAGCAAGGAGTAGCTCTTGTCTATTCCATATTTGGCTTAAGGAACTTTATCTGTGCTCATTTCAATCTCTGGTTTTATGCAGCACCCCAACTCACCTTTCCCCTTAAGCAAGCATAAGTTGGGTTTCTAAATTTGAGACCCTGTTCTGTTTTGTAATTCAGTTCCTGTGTAGCCAAGGTTACATTCCGTGTATTAGTGATATCTTATGATGTTTCTTTTCCTGTGTGACTTATTTCAGTTAGAATCATCGTACCTGAATCCACTCATTATGCTGCTATGGGCCTGATGACATAGATTTCATTGCTGAGTGATACTGCATTGTACGTAAGTACCACATCTTCTTTACCCATTTTTCACTTTCTGCGATATTGAACTTGTACTGTAAACCAGGTTCTTGTAAACAGAGCCGTCCCAACCTTTGGGGTGGCTGTGTCTTTTGATTTTAATTTCCCTAAGCTATAGGACCATAAGTGGAAGTGCCCGAGGCTCTGTTGCTTTGTTTTTTAGATGTTTCAGGAAACACCATACAGTTCTCCCGAGTGGCTGTTGGCAATTGACATCCCGCCCATCAGCATAACAAGGCTCCCAGTTCTCCATGGCCTGTCCTGCCTTTCTGGATTTTACACTTTTTTCAGATGGCCCTTTTGACCGGGGGGAAGTGAGACTTCATTGTAGTGCATATTTCCTTTGCAAGCTTGCTTGGTTGGCCAAAAAGGGCGTATGCGTTTTTTCCTGAATATATTCAGGAAAAAACGCATACGCCCTTTTTGGCCAAGTGCATCATTGTGGACGTTCTGCCTCTTTTCCTATGCTTTCAATGCAATTCCAGTCTACCTCCTGAAATCGGTTTCCTGCAATTCTGCCCCGCTTTCAAGTCCTCTTGGCAGCCTTACTTCAGTATATTTTTGGACGATAGCTGTCATTTATAACTCTGCAGGTTTGTGAATTACAGTGCCCCTGAGCTCCTTTCTTCAACTCGCTTTCTCGTGAGCTGGCCGCAACACCGCAGGATGGCTTCAGGCCCTAATCTGTTTCCGGCACGGCACACTGAGCCTTTGGTTAATTCCTCTTCCTGGTGGGAAATGAGAGTTAAATTTGCCCGTCCAGACACCTCCAGCTAGTCTGTCATTGGTTCTCCCTATTCCTGTTCATCTTCCGCAGAAATTGCAAACTGGGCCAAACAGGAGGTTAAAGGCACTGACTCTCCAAGTCGGGAGAGTGTTAGTAAAGCGTCTGGAATGTTGCACCCGAGTACCAGGGGACGAAAACTGACACATATTGGAACACGTCTCCCGATCACATGGTTGATCATACTCTGGGTTCCACATGCATGTTTTAGCTGAAGGAAGAATACCTTAAACCTGGAGAGTTGAGACCCGTGGAATGGGTACCACGCAATATGACTTCAAAGGGTCTTCATTTGCTCACCGAACCTCTCCAATCCTATCACTGCTGCGTTTATGCCCCTGTACACACACTTGATTCTCTTTCAGAGACATAGCAATCCATAGGTTTTAAGATACTTCCTAGTCAGGTACACTCTTAGGCATTTAATATGGGGTGTTGAGTCCATTTCGTTGAGCAAGGAGTAGCTCTTGTCTATTCCATATTTGGCTTAAGGAACTTTATCTGTGCTCATTTCAATCTCTGGTTTTATGCAGCACCCCAACTCACCTTTCCCCTTAAGCAAGCATAAGTTGGGTTTCTAAATTTGAGACCCTGTTCTGTTTTGTAATTCAGTTCCTGTGTAGCCAAGGTTACATTCCGTGTATTAGTGATATCTTATGATGTTTCTTTTCCTGTGTGACTTATTTCAGTTAGAATCATCGTACCTGAATCCACTCATTATGCTGCTACGGGCCTGATGACATAGATTTCCTTGCTGAGTGATATTGCATTGTACGTAAGTACCACAACTTCTTTATCCATTTTTCACTTTCTGCGATATTGAACTTGTACCGTAAACGTGGTTCTTGTAAACACAGCCGTGCCAAACTTTGGGGTGGCTGTGTCTTTTTGATTTTAATTTCCCTAAGCTATAGGACCATAAGTGGAAGTGCCCTAGGCTCTGTTGCTTTGTTTTTTAGATGTTTCAGGAAACACCATACACTTCTCCCAAGTGGCTGTCGGCAATTTACATCCTGCCCATCAGCATAACAAGGCTCCCAGTTCTCCATGGCCTGTCCTGCCTTTCTGGATTTTACACTTTTTTCAGATGGCCCTTTTGACCGGGGGGAAGTGAGACTTCATTGTAGTGCATATTTCCTTTGCAAGCTTGCTTGGTTGGCCAAAAAGGGCGTATGCGTTTTTTCCTGAATATATTCAGGAAAAAACGCATACGCCCTTTTTGGCCAAGTGCATCATTGTGGACGTTCTGCCTCTTTTCCTATGCTTTCAATGCAATTCCAGTCTACCTCCTGAAATCGGTTTCCTGCAATTCTGCCCCGCTTTCAAGTCCTCTTGGCAGCCTTACTTCAGTATATTTTTGGACGATAGCTGTCATTTATAACTCTGCAGGTTTGTGAATTACAGTGCCCCTGAGCTCCTTTCTTCAACTCGCTTTCTCGTGAGCTGGCCGCAACACCGCAGGATGGCTTCAGGCCCTAATCTGGTTCCGGCAAGGCACGCTGAGCCTTTGGTTAATTCCTCTTCCTGGTGGGAAATGAGAGTTAAATTTGCCCGTCCAGACACCTCCAGCTAGTCTGTCATTGGTTCTCCCTATTCCTGTTCATCTTCCGCAGAAATTGCAAACTGGGCCAAACAGGAGGTTAAAGGCACTGACTCTCCAAGTCGGGAGAGTGTTAGTAAAGCGTCTGGAATGTAGCACCCGAGTACCAGGGGACGAAAACTGAGACATATTGGAACACGTCTCCCGATCACACGGTTGATCATACTCTGGGTTCCACATGCATGTTTTAGCTGAAGGAAGAATACCTTAAACCTGGAGAGTTGAGACCTGTGGAATGGGTACCATGCAATATGACTTCAAAGGGTCTTCATTTGCTCACCGAACCTCTCCAATCCTATCACTGCTGCGTTTATGCCCCTGTACACACACTTGATTCTCTTTCAGAGACATAGCAATCCATAGGTTTTAAGATACTTCCTAGTCAGGTACACTCTTAGGCATTTAATATGGGGTGTTGAGTCCATTTCGTTGAGCAAGGAGTAGCTCTTGTCTATTCCATATTTGGCTTAAGGAACTTTATCTGTGCTCATTTCAATCTCTGGTTTTATGCAGCACCCCAACTCACCTTTCCCCTTAAGCAAGCATAAGTTGGGTTTCTAAATTTGAGACCCTGTTCTGTTTTGTAATTCAGTTCCTATGTAGCCAAGTTTACATTCCGTGTATTAGTGATATCTTATGATGTTTCTTTTCCTGTGTGACTTATTTCAGTTAGAATCATCATACCTGAATCCACTCATTATGCTGCTACGGGCCTGATGACATAGATTTCATTGCTGAGTGATATTGCATTGTACGTAAGTACCACAACTTCTTTATCCATTTTTCACTTTCTGCGATATTGAACTTGTACCGTAAACCAGGTTCTTGTAAACAGAGCCGTGCCAACTTTTGGGGTGCCTGTGTCTTTTTGATTTTAATTTCCCTAAGCTATAGGACCATAAGTGGAAGTGCCCTAGGCTCTGTTGCTTTGTTTTTTAGATGTTTCAGGAAACACCATACACTTCTTCCGAGTGGCTGTTGGCAATTTACATCCCGCCCATCAGCATAACAAGGCTCCCAGTTCTCCATGGCCTGTCCTGCCTTTCTGGATTTTACACTTTTTTCAGATGGCCCTTTTGACCGGGGGGAAGTGAGACTTCATTGTAGTGCAGATTTCCTTTGCAAGCTTGCTTGGTTGGCCAAAAAGGGCGTATGCGTTTTTTCCTGAATATATTCAGGAAAAAACGCATACGCCCTTTGTGGCCAAGTGCATCATTGTGGACGTTCTGCCTCTTTTCCTATGCTTTCAATGCAATTCCAGTCTACCTCCTGAAATCGGTTTCCTGCAATTCTGCCCCGCTTTCAAGTCCTCTTGGCAGCCTTACTTCAGTATATTTTTGGACGATAGCTGTCATTTATAACTCTGCAGGTTTGTGAATTACAGTGCCCCTGAGCTCCTTTCTTCAACTCGCTTTCTCGTGAGCTGGCCGCAACACCGCAGGATGGCTTCAGGCCCTAATCTGGTTCCGGCACGGCACGCTGAGCCTTTGGTTAATTCCTCTTCCTGGTGGGAAATGAGAGTTAAATTTGCCCGTCCAGACACCTCCAGCTAGTCTGTCATTGGTTCTCCCTATTCCTGTTCATCTTCCGCAGAAATTGCAACCTGGGCCAAACAGGAGGTTAAAGGCACTGACTCTCCAAGTCGGGAGAGTGTTAGTAAAGCATCTGGAATGTTGCACCCGAGTACCAGGGGACGAAAACTGACACATATTGGAACACGTCTCCCGATCACACGGTTGATCATACTCTGGGTTCCACATGCATGTTTTAGCTGAAGGAAGAATACCTTCAACCTGGAGAGTTGAGACCCGTGGAATGGGTACCATGCAATATGACTTCAAAGGGTCTTCATTTGCTCACCGAACCTCTCCAATCCTATCACTGCTGCGTTTATGCCCCTGTACACACACTTGATTCTCTTTCAGAGACATAGCAATCCATAGGTTTTAAGATACTTCCTAGTCAGGTACACTCTTAGGCATTTAATATGGGGTGTTGAGTCCATTTCGTTGAGCAAGGAGTAGCTCTTGTCTATTCCATATTTGGCTTAAGGAACTTTATCTGTGCTCATTTCAATCTCTGGTTTTATGCAGCACCCCAACTCACCTTTCCCCTTAAGCAAGCATAAGTTGGGTTTCTAAATTTGAGACCCTGTTCTGTTTTGTTATTCAGTTCCTGTGTAGCCAAGGTTACATTCCGTGTATTAGTGATATCTTATGATGTTTCTTTTCCTGTGTGACTTATTTCAGTTAGAATCATCATACCTGAATCCACTCATTATGCTGCTACGGGCCTGATGACATAGATTTCATTGCTGAGTGATACTGCATTGTACGTAAGTACCACAACTTCTTTACCCATTTTTCACTTTCTGCGATATTGAACTTGTACTGTAAACCAGGTTCTTGTAAACAGAGCCGTCCCAACCTTTGGGGTGGCTGTGTCTTTTGATTTTAATTTCCCTAAGCTATAGGACCATAAGTGGAAGTGCCCGAGGCTCTGTTGCTTTGTTTTTTAGATGTTTCAGGAAACACCATACAGTTCTCCCGAGTGGCTGTTGGCAATTGACATCCCGCCCATCAGCATAACAAGGCTCCCAGTTCTCCATGGCCTGTCCTGCCTTTCTGGATTTTACACTTTTTTCAGATGGCCCTTTTGACCGGGGGGAAGTGAAACTTCATTGTAGTGCAGATTTCCTTTGCAAGCTTGCTTGGTTGGCCAAAAAGGGCGTATGCGTTTTTTCCTGAATATATTCAGGAAAAAACGCATACGCCCATTTTGGCCAAGTGCATCATTGTGGACGTTCTGCCTCTTTTCCTATGCTTTCAATGCAATTCCAGTCTACCTCCTGAAATCGGTTTCCTGCAATTCTGCCCCGCTTTCAAGTCCTCTTGGCAGCCTTACTTCAGTATATTTTTGGACGATAGCTGTCATTTATAACTCTGCAGGTTTGTGAATTACAGTGCCCCTGAGCTCCTTTCTTCAACTCGCTTTCTCGTGAGCTGGCCGCAACACCGCAGGATGGCTTCAGGCCCTAATCTGTTTCCGGCACGGCACACTGAGCCTTTGGTTAATTCCTCTTCCTGGTGGGAAATGAGAGTTAAATTTGCCCGTCCAGACACCTCCAGCTAGTCTGTCATTGGTTCTCCCTATTCCTGTTCATCTTCCGCAGAAATTGCAAACTGGGCCAAACAGGAGGTTAAAGGCACTGACTCTCCAAGTCAGCAGAGTGTTAGTAAAGCGTCTGGAATGTTGCACCCGAGTACCAGGGGACGAAAACTGAGACATATTGGAACACGTCTCCCGATCACACGGTTGATCATACTCTGGGTTCCACATGCATGTTTTAGCTGAAGGAAGAATACCTTAAACCTGGAGAGTTGAGACCCGTGGAATGGGTACCATGCAATATGACTTCAAAGGGTCTTCATTTGCTCACCGAACCTCTCCAATCCTATCACTGCTGCGTTTATGCCCCTGTACACACACTTGATTCTCTTTCAGAGACATAGCAATCCATAGGTTTTAAGATACTTCCTAGTCAGGTACACTCTTAGGCATTTAATATGGGGTGTTGAGTCCATTGCGTTGAGCAAGGAGTAGCTCTTGTCTATTCCATATTTGGCTTAAGGAACTTTATCTGTGCTCATTTCAATCTCTGGTTTTATGCAGCACCCCAACTCACCTTTCCCCTTAAGCAAGCATAAGTTGGGTTTCTAAATTTGAGACCCTGTTCTGTTTTGTAATTCAGTTCCTGTGTAGCCAATGTTACATTCCGTGTATTAGTGATATCTTATGATGTTTCTTTTCCTGTGTGACTTATTTCAGTTAGAATCATCGTACCTGAATCCACTCATTATGCTGCTACGGGCCTGATGACATAGATTTCCTTGCTGAGTGATATTGCATTGTACGTAAGTTCCACAACTTCTTTATCCATTTTTCACTTTCTGCGATATTGAACTTGTACCGTAAACGTGGTTCTTGTAAACACAGCCGTGCCAAACTTTGGGGTGGCTGTGTCTTTTTGAGTTTAATTTCCCTAAGCTATAGGACCATAAGTGGAAGTGCCCTAGGCTCTGTTGCTTTGTTTTTTAGATGTTTCAGGAAACACCATACACTTCTCCCGAGTGGCTGTTGGCAATTGACATCCCGCCCATCAGCATAACAAGGCTCCCAGTTCTCCATGGCCTGTCCTGCCTTTCTGGATTTTACACTTTTTTCAGATGGCCCTTTTGACCGGGGGGAAGTGAGACTTCATTGTAGTGCAGATTTCCTTTGCAAGCTTGCTTGGTTGGCCAAAAAGGGCGTATGCGTTTTTTCCTGAATATATTCAGGAAAAAACGCATACGCCCTTTTTGGCCAAGTGCATCATTGTGGACGTTCTGCCTCTTTTCCTATGCTTTCAATGCAATTCCAGTCTACCTCCTGAAATCGGTTTCCTGCAATTCTGCCCCGCTTTCAAGTCCTCTTGGCAGCCTTACTTCAGTATATTTTTGGACGATAGCTGTCATTTATAACTCTGCAGGTTTGTGAATTACAGTGCCCCTGAGCTCCTTTCTTCAACTCGCTTTCTCGTGAGCTGGCCGCAACACCGCAGGATGGCTTCAGGCCCTAATCTGGTTCCGGCACGGCACGCTGAGCCTTTGGTTAATTCCTCTTCCTGGTGGGATATGGGAGTTAAATTTGCCCGTCCAGACACCTCCAGCTAGTCTGTCATTGGTTCTCCCTATTCCTGTTCATCTTCCGCAGAAATTGCAAACTGGGCCAAACAGGAGGTTAAAGGCACTGACTCTCCAAGTCGGGAGAGTGTTAGTAAAGCGTCTGGAATGTTGCACCCGAGTACCAGGGGACGAAAACTGACACATATTGGAACACGTCTCCCGATCACACGGTTGATCATACTCTGGGTTCCACATGCATGTTTTAGCTGAAGGAAGAATACCTTCAACCTGGAGAGTTGAGACCCGTGGAATGGGTACCATGCAATATGACTTCAAAGGGTCTTCATTTGCTCACCGAACCTCTCCAATCCTATCACTGCTGCGTTTATGCCCCTGTACACACACTTGATTCTCTTTCAGAGACATAGCAATCCATAGGTTTTAAGATACTTCCTAGTCAGGTACACTCTTAGGCATTTAATATGGGGTGTTGAGTCCATTTTGTTGAGCAATGAGTAGCTCTTGTCTATTCCATATTTGGCTTAAGGAACTTTATCTGTGCTCATTTCAATCTCTGGTTTTATGCAGCACCCCAACTCACCTTTCCCCTTAAGCAAGCATAAGTTGGGTTTCTAAATTTGAGACCTTGTTCTGTTTTGTAATTCAGTTCCTGTGTAGCCAAGGTTACATTCCGTGTATTAGTGATATCTTATGATGTTTCTTTTTCTGTGTGACTTATTTCAGTTAGAATCATCGTACCTGAATCCACTCATTATGCTGCTACGGGCCTGATGACATAGATTTCATTGCTGAGTGATATTGCATTGTACGTAAGTACCACAACTTCTTTATCCATTTTTCACTTTCTGCGATATTGAACTTGTACCGTAAACCAGGTTCTTGTAAACAGAGCCGTCCCAACCTTTGGGGTGGTTGTGTCTTTTGATTTTAATTTCCCTAAGCTATAGGACCATAAGTGGAAGTGCCCTAGGCTCTGTTGCTTTGTTTTTTAGATGTTTCAGGAAACACCATACACTTCTCCCGAGTGGCTGTTGGCAATTTACATCCCGCCCATCAGCATAACAAGGCTCCCAGTTCTCCATGGCCTGTCCTGCCTTTCTGGATTTTACACTTTTATCAGATGGCCCTTTTGACCGGGGGGAAGTGAGACTTCATTGTAGTGCAGATTTCCTTTGCAAGCTTGCTTGGTTGGCCAAAAAGGGCATATGCGTTTTTTCCTGAATATATTCAGGAAAAAACGCATACGCCCTTTTTGGCCAAGTGCATCATTGTGGACGTTCTGCCTCTTTTCCTATGCTTTCAATGCAATTCCAGTCTACCTCCTGAAATCGGTTTCCTGCAATTCTGCCCCGCTTTCAAGTCCTCTTGGCAGCCTTACTTCAGTATATTTTTGGATGATAGCTGTCATTTATAACTCTGCAGGTTTGTGAATTACAGTGCCCCTGAGCTCCTTTCTTCAACTCGCTTTCTCGTGAGCTGGCCGCAACACCGCAGGATGGCTTCAGGCCCTAATCTGGTTCCGGCACGGCACGCTGAGCCTTTGGTTAATTCCTCTTCCTGGTGGGAAATGGGAGTTAAATTTGCCCGTCCAGACACCTCCAGCTAGTCTGTCATTGGTTCTCCCTATTCCTGTTCATCTTCCGCAGAAATTGCAAACTGGGCCAAACAGGAGGTTAAAGGCACTGACTCTCCAAGTCGGGAGAGTGTTAGTAAAGCGTCTGGAATGTTGCACCCGAGTACCAGGGGACGAAAACTGAGACATATTGGAACACGTCTCCCGATCACACGGTTGATCATACTCTGGGTTCCACATGCATGTTTTAGCTGAAGGAAGAATACCTTCAACCTGGAGAGTTGAGACCCGTGGAATGGGTACCATGCAATATGACTTCAAAGGGTCTTCATTTGCTCACCGAACCTCTCCAATCCTATCACTGCTGCGTTTATGCCCCTGCACACACGCTTGATTCTCTTTCGGAGACATAGCAATCCATAGGTTTTAAGATACTTCCTAGTCAGGTACATTCTTAGGTGTTTAATATGGGGTGTTGAATCCATTTCGTTGAGCAAGGAGTAGCTCTTGTCTATTCCATATTTGGCTTAAGGAACTTTATCTGTGCTCATTTCAATCTCTGGTTTTATGCAGCACCCCAACTCACCTTTCCCCTTAAGCAAGCATAAGTTGGTTTTCTAAATTTGAGACCCTGTTCTGTTTTGTAATTCAGTTCCTGTGTAGCCAAGGTTACATTCCGTGTATTAGTGATATCTTATGATGTTTCTTTTCCTGTGTGACTTATTTCAGTTAGAATCATCATACCTGAATCCACTCATTATGCTGCTACGGGCCTGATGACATAGATTTCATTGCTGAGTGATACTGCATTGTACGTAAGTACCACAACTTCTTTATCCATTTTTCACTTTCTGCGATATTGAACTTGTACCGTAAACCAGGTTCTTGTAAACAGAGCCGTCCCAACCTTTGGGGTGGCTGTGTCTTTTGATTTTAATTTCCCTAAGCTATAGGACCATAAGTGGAAGTGCCCTAGGCTCTGTTGCTTTGTTTTTTAGATGTTTCAGGAAACACCATACACTTCTCCCGAGTGGCTGTTGGCAATTGACATCCCGCCCATCAGCATAACAAGGCTCCCAGTTCTCCATGGCCTGTCCTGCCTTTCTGGATTTTACACTTTTTTCAGATGGCCCTTTTGACCGGGGTGAAGTGAGACTTCATTGTAGTGCAGATTTCCTTTGCAAGCTTGCTTGGTTGGCCAAAAAGGGCGTATGCGTTTTTTCCTGAATATATTCAGGAAAAAACGCATACGCCCTTTTTGGCCAAGTGCATCATTGTGGACGTTCTGCCTCTTTTCCTATGCTTTCAATGCAATTCCAGTCTACCTCCTGAAATCGGTTTCCTGCAATTCTGCCCCGCTTTCACGTCCTCTTGGCAGCCTTACTTCAGTATATTTTTGGACGATAGCTGTCATTTATAACTCTGCAGGTTTGTGAATTACAGTGCCCCTGAGCTCCTTTCTTCAACTCGCTTTCTCGTGAGCTGGCCGCAACACCGCAGGATGGCTTCAGGCCCTAATCTGGTTCCGGCACGGCACGCTGAGCCTTTGGTTAATTCCTCTTCCTGGTGGGAAATGAGAGTTAAATTTGCCCGTCCAGACACCTCCAGCTAGTGTGTCATTGGTTCTCCCTATTCCTGTTCATCTTCCGCAGAAATTGCAAACTGGGCCAAACAGGAGGTTAAAGGCACTGACTCTCCAAGTCGGGAGAGTGTTAGTAAAGCGTCTGGAATGTTGCACCCGAGTACCAGGGGACGAAAACTGACACATATTGGAACACGTCTCCCGATCACACGGTTGATCATACTCTGGGTTCCACATGCATGTTTTAGCTGAAGGAAGAATACCTTAAACCTGGAGAGTTGAGACCCGTGGAATGGGTACCATGCAATATGACTTCAAAGGGTCTTCATTTGCTCACCGAACCTCTCCAATCCTATCACTGCTGCGTTTATGCCCCTGTACACACACTTGATTCTCTTTCAGAGACATAGCAATCCATAGGTTTTAAGATACTTCCTAGTCAGGTACACTCTTAGGCATTTAATATGGGGTGTTGAGTCCATTGCGTTGAGCAAGGAGTAGCTCTTGTCTATTCCATATTTGGCTTAAGGAAGTTTATCTGTGCTCATTTCAATCTCTGGTTTTATGCAGCACCCCAACTCACCTTTCCCCTTAAGCAAGCATAAGTTGGGTTTCTAAATTTGAGACCCTGTTCTGTTTTGTAATTCAGTTCCTGTGTAGCCAAGGTTACATTCCGTGTATTAGTGATATCTTATGATGTTTCTTTTCCTGTGTGACTTATTTCAGTTAGAATCATCGTACCTGAATCCACTCATTATGCTGCTACGGGCCTGATGACATAGATTTCCTTGCTGAGTGATACTGCATTGTACGTAAGTACCACAACTTCTTTATCCATTTTTCACTTTCTGCGATATTGAACTTGTACCGTAAACGTGGTTCTTGTAAACAGAGCCGTGCCAAACTTTGGGGTGGCTGTGTCTTTTTGAGTTTAATTTCCCTAAGCTATAGGACCATAAGTGGAAGTGCCCTAGGCTCTGTTGCTTTGTTTTTTAGATGTTTCAGGAAACACCATACACTTCTCCCGAGTGGCTGTTGGCAATTGACATCCCGCCCATCAGCATAACAAGGCTCCCAGTTCTCCATCGCCTGTCCTGCCTTTCTGGATTTTACACTTTTTTCAGATGGCCCTTTTGACCGGGGGGAAGTGAGACTTCATTGTAGTGCAGATTTCCTTTGCAAGCTTGCTTGGTTGGCCAAAAAGGGCGTATGCGTTTTTTCCTGAATATATTCAGGAAAAAACGCATACGCCCTTTGTGGCCAAGTGCATCATTGTGGACGTTCTGCCTCTTTTCCTATGCTTTCAATGCAATTCCAGTCTACCTCCTGAAATCGGTTTCCTGCAATTCTGCCCCGCTTTCAAGTCCTCTTGGCAGCCTTACTTCAGTATATTTTTGGACGATAGCTGTCATTTATAACTCTGCAGGTTTGTGAATTACAGTGCCCCTGAGCTCCTTTCTTCAACTCGCTTTCTCGTGAGCTGGCCGCAACACCGCAGGATGGCTTCAGGCCCTAATCTGGTTCCGGCACGGCACGCTGAGCCTTTGGTTAATTCCTCTTCCTGGTGGGAAATGAGAGTTAAATTTGCCCGTCCAGACACCTCCAGCTAGTCTGTCATTGGTTCTCCCTATTCCTGTTCATCTTCCGCAGAAATTGCAAACTGGGCCAAACAGGAGGTTAAAGGCACTGACTCTCCAAGTCGGGAGAGTGTTAGTAAAGCGTCTGGAATGTTGCACCCGAGTACCAGGGGACGAAAACTGACACATATTGGAACACGTCTCCCGATCACACGGTTGATCATACTCTGGGTTCCACATGCATGTTTTAGCTGAAGGAAGAATACCTTAAACCTGGAGAGTTGAGACCCGTGGAATGGGTACCATGCAATATGACTTCAAAGGGTCTTCATTTGCTCACCGAACCTCTCCAATCCTATCACTGCTGCGTTTATGCCCCTGCACACACGCTTGATTCTCTTTTGGAGACATAGCAATCCATAGGTTTTAAGATACTTCCTAGTCAGGTACACTCTTAGGCATTTAATATGGGGTGTTGAGTCCATTTCGTTGAGCAAGGAGTAGCTCTTGTCTATTCCATATTTGGCTTAAGGAACTTTATCTGTGCTCATTTCAATCTCTGGTTTTATGCAGCACCCCAACTCACCTTTCCCCTTAAGCAAGCATAAGTTGGGTTTCTAAATTTGAGACCCTGTTCTGTTTTGTAATTCAGTTCCTGTGTAGCCAAGGTTACATTCCGTGTATTAGTGATATCTTATGATGTTTCTTTTTCTGTGTGACTTATTTCAGTTAGAATCATCGTACCTGAATCCACTCATTATGCTGCTATGGGCCTGATGACATAGATTTCATTGCTGAGTGATACTGCATTGTACGTAAGTACCACAACTTCTTTATCCATTTTTCACTTTCTGCGATATTGAACTTGTACCGTAAACCAGGTTCTTGTAAACAGAGCCGTCCCAACCTTTGGGGTGGCTGTGTCTTTTTGATTTTAATTTCCCTAAGCTACAGGACCATAAGTGGAAGTGCCCTAGGCTCTGTTGCTTTGTTTTTTAGATGTTTCAGGAAACACCATACACTTCTCCCGAGTGGCTGTTGGCAATTGACATCCCGCCCATCAGCATAACAAGGCTCCCAGTTCTCCATCGCCTGTCCTGCCTTTCTGGATTTTACACTTTTTTCAGATGGCCCTTTTGACCGGGGGGAAGTGAGACTTCATTGTAGTGCAGATTTCCTTTGCAAGCTTGCTTGGTTGGCCAAAAAGGGCGTATGCGTTTTTTCCTGAATATATTCAGGAAAAAACGCATACGCCCTTTGTGGCCAAGTGCATCATTGTGGACGTTCTGCCTCTTTTCCTATGCTTTCAATGCAATTCCAGTCTACCTCCTGAAATCGGTTTCCTGCAATTCTGCCCCGCTTTCAAGTCCTCTTGGCAGCCTTACTTCAGTATATTTTTGGACGATAGCTGTCATTTATAACTCTGCAGGTTTGTGAATTACAGTGCCCCTGAGCTCCTTTCTTCAACTCGCTTTCTCGTGAGCTGGCCGCAACACCGCAGGATGGCTTCAGGCCCTAATCTGGTTCCGGCACGGCACGCTGAGCCTTTGGTTAATTCCTCTTCCTGGTGGGAAATGAGAGTTAAATTTGCCCGTCCAGACACCTCCAGCTAGTCTGTCATTGGTTCTCCCTATTCCTGTTCATCTTCCGCAGAAATTGCAAACTGGGCCAAACAGGAGGTTAAAGGCACTGACTCTCCAAGTCGGGAGAGTGTTAGTAAAGCGTCTGGAATGTTGCACCCGAGTACCGGGGGACGAAAACTGAGACATATTGGAACACGTCTCCCGATCACACGGTTGATCATACTCTGGGTTCCACATGCATGTTTTAGCTGAAGGAAGAATACCTTAAACCTGGAGAGTTGAGACCCGTGGAATGGGTACCATGCAATATGACTTCAAAGGGTCTTCATTTGCTCACCGAACCTCTCCAATCCTATCACTGCTGCGTTTATGCCCCTGCACACACGCTTGATTCTCTTTCGGAGACATAGCAATCCATAGGTTTTAAGATACTTCCTAGTCAGGTACATTCTTAGGTGTTTAATATGGGGTGTTGAATCCATTTCGTTGAGCAAGGAGTAGCTCTTGTCTATTCCATATTTGGCTTAAGGAACTTTATCTGTGCTCATTTCAATCTCTGGTTTTATGCAGCACCCCAACTCACCTTTCCCCTTAAGCAAGCATAAGTTGGTTTTCTAAATTTGAGACCCTGTTCTGTTTTGTAATTCAGTTCCTGTGTAGCCAAGGTTACATTCCGTGTATTAGTGATATCTTATGATGTTTCTTTTCCTGTGTGACTTATTTCAGTTAGAATCATCATACCTGAATCCACTCATTATGCTGCTACGGGCCTGATGACATAGATTTCATTGCTGAGTGATACTGCATTGTACGTAAGTACCACAACTTCTTTATCCATTTTTCACTTTCTGCGATATTGAACTTGTACCGTAAACCAGGTTCTTGTAAACAGAGCCGTCCCAACCTTTGGGGTGGCTGTCTCTTTTGATTTTAATTTCCCTAAGCTATAGGACCATAAGTGGAAGTGCCCTAGGCTCTGTTGCTTTGTTTTTTAGATGTTTCAGGAAACACCATACACTTCTCCCGAGTGGCTGTTGGCAATTGACATCCCGCCCATCAGCATAACAAGGCTCCCAGTTCTCCATGGCCTGTCCTGCCTTTCTGGATTTTACACTTTTTTCAGATGGCCCTTTTGACCGGGGTGAAGTGAGACTTCATTGTAGTGCAGATTTCCTTTGCAAGCTTGCTTGGTTGGCCAAAAAGGGCGTATGCGTTTTTTCCTGAATATATTCAGGAAAAAACGCATACGCCCTTTTTGGCCAAGTGCATCATTGTGGACGTTCTGCCTCTTTTCCTATGCTTTCAATGCAATTCCAGTCTACCTCCTGAAATCGGTTTCCTGCAATTCTGCCCCGCTTTCAAGTCCTCTTGGCAGCCTTACTTCAGTATATTTTTGGACGATAGCTGTCATTTATAACTCTGCAGGTTTGTGAATTACAGTGCCCCTGAGCTCCTTTCTTCAACTCGCTTTCTCGTGAGCTGGCCGCAACACCGCAGGATGGCTTCAGGCCCTAATCTGGTTCCGGCACGGCACGCTGAGCCTTTGGTTAATTCCTCTTCCTGGTGGGAAATGAGAGTTAAATTTGCCCGTCCAGACACCTCCAGCTAGTGTGTCATTGGTTCTCCCTATTCCTGTTCATCTTCCGCAGAAATTGCAAACTGGGCCAAACAGGAGGTTAAAGGCACTGACTCTCCAAGTCGGGAGAGTGTTAGTAAAGCATCTGGAATGTTGCACCCGAGTACCAGGGGACGAAAACTGACACATATTGGAACACGTCTCCCGATCACACGGTTGATCATACTCTGGGTTCCACATGCATGTTTTAGCTGAAGGAAGAATACCTTAAACCTGGAGAGTTGAGACCCGTGGAATGGGTACCATGCAATATGACTTCAAAGGGTCTTCATTTGCTCACCGAACCTCTCCAATCCTATCACTGCTGCGTTTATGCCCCTGTACACACACTTGATTCTCTTTCAGAGACATAGCAATCCATAGGTTTTAAGATACTTCCTAGTCAGGTACACTCTTAGGCCTTTAATATGGGGTGTTGAGTCCATTTCGTTGAGCAAGGAGTAGCTCTTGTCTATTCCATATTTGGCTTAAGGAACTTTATCTGTGCTCATTTCAATCTCTGGTTTTATGCAGCACCCCAACTCACCTTTCCCCTTAAGCAAGCATAAGTTGGGTTTCTAAATTTGAGACCCTGTTCTGTTTTGTAATTCAGTTCCTGTGTAGCCAAGGTTACATTCCGTGTATTAGTGATATCTTATGATGTTTCTTTTCCTGTGTGACTTATTTCAGTTAGAATCATCGTACCTGAATCCACTCATTATGCTGCTACGGGCCTGATGACATAGATTTCCTTGCTGAGTGATACTGCATTGTACGTAAGTACCACAACTTCTTTATCCATTTTTCACTTTCTGCGATATTGAACTTGTACCGTAAACGTGGTTCTTGTAAACAGAGCCGTGCCAAACTTTGGGGTGGCTGTGTCTTTTTGAGTTTAATTTCCCTAAGCTATAGGACCATAAGTGGAAGTGCCCTAGGCTCTGTTGCTTTGTTTTTTAGATGTTTCAGGAAACACCATACACTTCTCCCGAGTGGCTGTTGGCAATTGACATCCCGCCCATCAGCATAACAAGGCTCCCAGTTCTCCATCGCCTGTCCTGCCTTTCTGGATTTTACACTTTTTTCAGATGGCCCTTTTGACCGGGGGGAAGTGAGACTTCATTGTAGTGCAGATTTCCTTTGCAAGCTTGCTTGGTTGGCCAAAAAGGGCGTATGCGTTTTTTCCTGAATATATTCAGGAAAAAACGCATACGCCCTTTGTGGCCAAGTGCATCATTGTGGACGTTCTGCCTCTTTTCCTATGCTTTCAATGCAATTCCAGTCTACCTCCTGAAATCGGTTTCCTGCAATTCTGCCCCGCTTTCAAGTCCTCTTGGCAGCCTTACTTCAGTATATTTTTGGACGATAGCTGTCATTTATAACTCTGCAGGTTTGTGAATTACAGTGCCCCTGAGCTCCTTTCTTCAACTCGCTTTCTCGTGAGCTGGCCGCAACACCGCAGGATGGCTTCAGGCCCTAATCTGGTTCCGGCACGGCACGCTGAGCCTTTGGTTAATTCCTCTTCCTGGTGGGAAATGAGAGTTAAATTTGCCCGTCCAGACACCTCCAGCTAGTCTGTCATTGGTTCTCCCTATTCCTGTTCATCTTCCGCAGAAATTGCAAACTGGGCCAAACAGGAGGTTAAAGGCACTGACTCTCCAAGTCGGGAGAGTGTTAGTAAAGCGTCTGGAATGTTGCACCCGAGTACCAGGGGACGAAAACTGAGACATATTGGAACACGTCTCCCGATCACACGGTTGATCATACTCTGGGTTCCACATGCATGTTTTAGCTGAAGGAAGAATACCTTAAACCTGGAGAGTTGAGACCCGTGGAATGGGTACCATGCAATATGACTTCAAAGGGTCTTCATTTGCTCACCGAACCTCTCCAATCCTATCACTGCTGCGTTTATGCCCCTGCACACACGCTTGATTCTCTTTTGGAGACATAGCAATCCATAGGTTTTAAGATACTTCCTAGTCAGGTACACTCTTAGGCATTTAATATGGGGTGTTGAGTCCATTTCGTTGAGCAAGGAGTAGCTCTTGTCTATTCCATATTTGGCTTAAGGAACTTTATCTGTGCTCATTTCAATCTCTGGTTTTATGCAGCACCCCAACTCACCTTTCCCCTTAAGCAAGCATAAGTTGGGTTTCTAAATTTGAGACCCTGTTCTGTTTTGTAATTCAGTTCCTGTGTAGCCAAGGTTACATTCCGTGTATTAGTGATATCTTATGATGTTTCTTTTTCTGTGTGACTTATTTCAGTTAGAATCATCGTACCTGAATCCACTCATTATGCTGCTATGGGCCTGATGACATAGATTTCATTGCTGAGTGATACTGCATTGTACGTAAGTACCACAACTTCTTTATCCATTTTTCACTTTCTGCGATATTGAACTTGTACCGTAAACCAGGTTCTTGTAAACAGAGCCGTCCCAACCTTTGGGGTGGCTGTGTCTTTTTGATTTTAATTTCCCTAAGCTACAGGACCATAAGTGGAAGTGCCCTAGGCTCTGTTGCTTTGTTTTTTAGATGTTTCAGGAAACACCATACACTTCTCCCGAGTGGCTGTTGGCAATTGACATCCCGCCCATCAGCATAACAAGGCTCCCAGTTCTCCATCGCCTGTCCTGCCTTTCTGGATTTTACACTTTTTTCAGATGGCCCTTTTGACCGGGGGGAAGTGAGACTTCATTGTAGTGCAGATTTCCTTTGCAAGCTTGCTTGGTTGGCCAAAAAGGGCGTATGCGTTTTTTCCTGAATATATTCAGGAAAAAACGCATACGCCCTTTGTGGCCAAGTGCATCATTGTGGACGTTCTGCCTCTTTTCCTATGCTTTCAATGCAATTCCAGTCTACCTCCTGAAATCGGTTTCCTGCAATTCTGCCCCGCTTTCAAGTCCTCTTGGCAGCCTTACTTCAGTATATTTTTGGACGATAGCTGTCATTTATAACTCTGCAGGTTTGTGAATTACAGTGCCCCTGAGCTCCTTTCTTCAACTCGCTTTCTCGTGAGCTGGCCGCAACACCGCAGGATGGCTTCAGGCCCTAATCTGGTTCCGGCACGGCACGCTGAGCCTTTGGTTAATTCCTCTTCCTGGTGGGAAATGAGAGTTAAATTTGCCCGTCCAGACACCTCCAGCTAGTCTGTCATTGGTTCTCCCTATTCCTGTTCATCTTCCGCAGAAATTGCAAACTGGGCCAAACAGGAGGTTAAAGGCACTGACTCTCCAAGTCGGGAGAGTGTTAGTAAAGCGTCTGGAATGTTGCACCCGAGTACCAGGGGACGAAAACTGACACATATTGGAACACGTCTCCCGATCACACGGTTGATCATACTCTGGGTTCCACATGCATGTTTTAGCTGAAGGAAGAATACCTTAAACCTGGAGAGTTGAGACCCGTGGAATGGGTACCATGCAATATGACTTCAAAGGGTCTTCATTTGCTCACCGAACCTCTCCAATCCTATCACTGCTGCGTTTATGCCCCTGTACACACACTTGATTCTCTTTCAGAGACATAGCAATCCATAGGTTTTAAGATACTTCCTAGTCAGGTACATTCTTAGGCATTTAATATGGGGTGTTGAGTCCATTTCGTTGTGCAAGGAGTAGCTCTTGTCTATTCCATATTTGGCTTAAGGAACTTTATCTGTGCTCATTTCAATCTCTGGTTTTATGCAGCACCCCAACTCACCTTTCCCCTTAAGCAAGCATAAGTTGGGTTTCTAAATTTGAGACCCTGTTCTGTTTTGTAATTCAGTTCCTGTGTAGCCAAGTTTACATTCCATGTATTAGTGATATCTTGTGATGTTTCTTTTCCTGTGTGACTTATTTCAGTTAGAATCATCGTACCTGAATCCACTCATTATGCTGCTACGGGCCTGATGACATAGATTTCATTGCTGAGTGATACTGCATTGTACGTAAGTACCACAACTTCTTTATCCATTTTTCACTTTCTGCGATATTGAACTTGTACCGTAAACCAGGTTCTTGTAAACAGAGCCGTCCCAACCTTTGGGGTGGCTGTGTCTTTTTGATTTTAATTTCCCTAAGCTATAGGACCATAAGTGGAAGTGCCCTAGGCTCTGTTGCTTTGTTTTTTAGATGTTTCAGGAAACACCATACACTTCTCCCGAGTGGCTGTTGGCAATTGACATCCCGCCCATCAGCATAACAAGGCTCCCAGTTCTCCATGGCCTGTCCTGCCTTTCTGGATTTTACACTTTTTACAGATGGCCCTTTTGACCGGGGGGAAGTGAGACTTCATTGTAGTGCAGATTTCCTTTGCAAGCTTGCTTGGTTGGCCAAAAAGGGCGTATGCGTTTTTTCCTGAATATATTCAGGAAAAAACGCATACGCCCTTTTTGGCCAAGTGCATCATTGTGGACGTTCTGCCTCTTTTCCTATGCTTTCAATGCAATTCCAGTCTACCTCCTGAAATTGGTTTCCTGCAATTCTGCCCCGCTTTCAAGTCCTCTTGGCAGCCTTACTTCAGTATATTTTTGGACGATAGCTGTCATTTATAACTCTGCAGGTTTGTGAATTACAGTGCCCCTGAGCTCCTTTCTTCAACTCGCTTTCTCGTGAGCTGGCCGCAACACCGCAAGATGGCTTCAGGCCCTAATCTGGTTCCGGCACGGCACGCTGAGCCTTTGGTTAATTCCTCTTCCTGGTGGGAAATGAGAGTTAAATTTGCCCGTCCAGACACCTCCAGCTAGTCTGTCATTGGTTCTCCCTATTCCTGTTCATCTTCCGCAGAAATTGCAAACTGGGCCAAACAGGAGGTTAAAGGCACTGACTCTCCAAGTCGGGAGAGTGTTAGTAAAGCGTCTGGAATGTTGCACCCGAGTACCAGGGGACGAAAACTGAGACATATTGGAACACGTCTCCCGATCACACGGTTGATCATACTCTGGGTTCCACATGCATGTTTTAGCTGAAGGAAGAATACCTTAAACCTGGAGAGTTGAGACCCGTGGAATGGGTACCATGCAATATGACTTCAAAGGGTCTTCATTTGCTCACCGAACCTCTCCAATCCTATCACTGCTGCGTTTATGCCCCTGCACACACGCTTGATTCTCTTTTGGAGACATAGCAATCCATAGGTTTTAAGATACTTCCTAGTCAGGTACACTCTTAGGCATTTAATATGGGGTGTTGAGTCCATTTCGTTGAGCAAGGAGTAGCTCTTGTCTATTCCATATTTGGCTTAAGGAACTTTATCTGTGCTCATTTCAATCTCTGGTTTTATGCAGCACCCCAACTCACCTTTCCCCTTAAGCAAGCATAAGTTGGGTTTCTAAATTTGAGACCCTGTTCTGTTTTGTAATTCAGTTCCTGTGTAGCCAAGGTTACATTCCGTGTATTAGTGATATCTTATGATGTTTCTTTTTCTGTGTGACTTATTTCAGTTAGAATCATCGTACCTGAATCCACTCATTATGCTGCTATGGGCCTGATGACATAGATTTCATTGCTGAGTGATACTGCATTGTACGTAAGTACCACAACTTCTTTATCCATTTTTCACTTTCTGCGATATTGAACTTGTACCGTAAACCAGGTTCTTGTAAACAGAGCCGTCCCAACCTTTGGGGTGGCTGTGTCTTTTTGATTTTAATTTCCCTAAGCTATAGGACCATAAGTGGAAGTGCCCTAGGCTCTGTTGCTTTGTTTTTTAGATGTTTCAGGAAACACCATACACTTCTCCCGAGTGGCTGTTGGCAATTGACATCCCGCCCATCAGCATAACAAGGCTCCCAGTTCTCCATGGCCTGTCCTGCCTTTCTGGATTTTACACTTTTTTCAGATGGCCCTTTTGACCGGGGGGAAGTGAGACTTCATTGTAGTGCAGATTTCCTTTGCAAGCTTGCTTGGTTGGCCAAAAAGGGCGTATGCGTTTTTTCCTGAATATATTCAGGAAAAAACGCATACGCCCTTTTTGGCCAAGTGCATCATTGTGGACGTTCTGCCTCTTTTCCTATGCTTTCAATGCAATTCCAGTCTACCTCCTGAAATCGGTTTCCTGCAATTCTGCCCCGCTTTCAAGTCCTCTTGGCAGCCTTACTTCAGTATATTTTTGGACGATAGCTGTCATTTATAACTCTGCAGGTTTGTGAATTACAGTGCCCCTGAGCTCCTTTCTTCAACTCGCTTTCTCGTGAGCTGGCCGCAACACCGCAGGATGGCTTCAGGCCCTAATCTGGTTCCGGCACGGCACGCTGAGCCTTTGGTTAATTCCTCTTCCTGGTGGGAAATGAGAGTTAAATTTGCCCGTCCAGACACCTCCAGCTAGTCTGTCATTGGTTCTCCCTATTCCTGTTCATCTTCCGCAGAAATTGCAAACTGGGCCAAACAGGAGGTTAAAGGCACTGACTCTCCAAGTCGGGAGAGTGTTAGTAAAGCGTCTGGAATGTTGCACCCGAGTACCAGGGGACGAAAACTGAGACATATTGGAACACGTCTCCCGATCACACGGTTGATCATACTCTGGGTTCCACATGCATGTTTTAGCTGAAGGAAGAATACCTTAAACCTGGAGAGTTGAGACCCGTGGAATGGGTACCATGCAATATGACTTCAAAGGGTCTTCATTTGCTCACCGAACCTCTCCAATCCTATCACTGCTGCGTTTATGCCCCTGCACACACGCTTGATTCTCTTTCAGAGACATAGCAATCCATAGGTTTTAAGATACTTCCTAGTCAGGTACATTCTTAGGCATTTAATATGGGGTGTTGAGTCCATTTCGTTGTGCAAGGAGTAGCTCTTGTCTATTCCATATTTGGCTTAAGGAACTTTATCTGTGCTCATTTCAATCTCTGGTTTTATGCAGCACCCCAACTCACCTTTCCCCTTAAGCAAGCATAAGTTGGGTTTCTAAATTTGAGACCCTGTTCTGTTTTGTAATTCAGTTCCTGTGTAGCCAAGTTTACATTCCATGTATTAGTGATATCTTATGATGTTTCTTTTTCTGTGTGACTTATTTCAGTTAGAATCATCGTACCTGAATCCACTCATTATGCTGCTACGGGCCTGATGACATAGATTTCATTGCTGAGTGATACTGCATTGTACGTAAGTACCACAACTTCTTTATCCATTTTTCACTTTCTGCGATATTGAACTTGTACCGTAAACCAGGTTCTTGTAAACAGAGCCGTCCCAACCTTTGGGGTGGCTGTGTCTTTTTGATTTTAATTTCCCTAAGCTATAGGACCATAAGTGGAAGTGCCCTAGGCTCTGTTGCTTTGTTTTTTAGATGTTTCAGGAAACACCATACACTTCTCCCGAGTGGCTGTTGGCAATTGACATCCCGCCCATCAGCATAACAAGGCTCCCAGTTCTCCATGGCCTGTCCTGCCTTTCTGGATTTTACACTTTTTTCAGATGGCCCTTTTGACCGGGGGGAAGTGAGACTTCATTGTAGTGCAGATTTCCTTTGCAAGCTTGCTTGGTTGGCCAAAAAGGGCGTATGCGTTTTTTCCTGAATATATTCAGGAAAAAACGCATACGCCCTTTTTGGCCAAGTGCATCATTGTGGACGTTCTGCCTCTTTTCCTATGCTTTCAATGCAATTCCAGTCTACCTCCTGAAATCGGTTTCCTGCAATTCTGCCCCGCTTTCAAGTCCTCTTGGCAGCCTTACTTCAGTATATTTTTGGACGATAGCTGTCATTTATAACTCTGCAGGTTTGTGAATTACAGTGCCCCTGAGCTCCTTTCTTCAACTCGCTTTCTCGTGAGCTGGCCGCAACACCGCAGGATGGCTTCAGGCCCTAATCTGGTTCCGGCACGGCACGCTGAGCCTTTGGTTAATTCCTCTTCCTGGTGGGAAATGAGAGTTAAATTTGCCCGTCCAGACACCTCCAGCTAGTCTGTCATTGGTTCTCCCTATTCCTGTTCATCTTCCGCAGAAATTGCAAACTGGGCCAAACAGGAGGTTAAAGGCACTGACTCTCCAAGTCGGGAGAGTGTTAGTAAAGCGTCTGGAATGTTGCACCCGAGTACCGGGGGACGAAAACTGAGACATATTGTAACACGTCTCCCGATCACACGGTTGATCATACTCTGGGTTCCACATGCATGTTTTAGCTGAAGGAAGAATACCTTAAACCTGGAGAGTTGAGACCCGTGGAATGGGTACCATGCAATATGACTTCAAAGGGTCTTCATTTGCTCACCGAACCTCTCCAATCCTATCACTGCTGCGTTTATGCCCCTGCACACACGCTTGATTCTCTTTTGGAGACATAGCAATCCATAGGTTTTAAGATACTTCCTAGTCAGGTACACTCTTAGGCATTTAATATGGGGTGTTGAGTCCATTTCGTTGAGCAAGGAGTAGCTCTTGTCTATTCCATATTTGGCTTAAGGAACTTTATCTGTGCTCATTTCAATCTCTGGTTTTATGCAGCACCCCAACTCACCTTTCCCCTTAAGCAAGCATAAGTTGGGTTTCTAAATTTGAGACCCTGTTCTGTTTTGTAATTCAGTTCCTGTGTAGCCAAGGTTACATTCCGTGTATTAGTGATATCTTATGATGTTTCTTTTTCTGTGTGACTTATTTCAGTTAGAATCATCGTACCTGAATCCACTCATTATGCTGCTATGGGCCTGATGACATAGATTTCATTGCTGAGTGATACTGCATTGTACGTAAGTACCACAACATCTTTATCCATTTTTCACTTTCTGCGATATTGAACTTGTACCGTAAACCAGGTTCTTGTAAACAGAGCCGTCCCAACCTTTGGGGTGGCTGTGTCTTTTTGATTTTAATTTCCCTAAGCTATAGGACCATAAGTGGAAGTGCCCTAGGCTCTGTTGCTTTGTTTTTTAGATGTTTCAGGAAACACCATACACTTCTCCCGAGTGGCTGTTGGCAATTGACATCCCGCCCATCAGCATAACAAGGCTCCCAGTTCTCCATCGCCTGTCCTGCCTTTCTGGATTTTACACTTTTTTCAGATGGCCCTTTTGACCGGGGGGAAGTGAGACTTCATTGTAGTGCAGATTTCCTTTGCAAGCTTGCTTGGTTGGCCAAAAAGGGCGTATGCGTTTTTTCCTGAATATATTCAGGAAAAAACGCATACGCCCTTTGTGGCCAAGTGCATCATTGTGGACGTTCTGCCTCTTTTCCTATGCTTTCAATGCAATTCCAGTCTACCTCCTGAAATCGGTTTCCTGCAATTCTGCCCCGCTTTCAAGTCCTCTTGGCAGCCTTACTTCAGTATATTTTTGGACGATAGCTGTCATTTATAACTCTGCAGGTTTGTGAATTACAGTGCCCCTGAGCTCCTTTCTTCAACTCGCTTTCTCGTGAGCTGGCCGCAACACCGCAGGATGGCTTCAGGCCCTAATCTGGTTCCGGCACGGCACGCTGAGCCTTTGGTTAATTCCTCTTCCTGGTGGGAAATGAGAGTTAAATTTGCCCGTCCAGACACCTCCAGCTAGTCTGTCATTGGTTCTCCCTATTCCTGTTCATCTTCCGCAGAAATTGCAAACTGGGCCAAACAGGAGGTTAAAGGCACTGACTCTCCAAGTCGGGAGAGTGTTAGTAAAGCGTCTGGAATGTTGCACCCGAGTACCAGGGGACGAAAACTGAGACATATTGGAACACGTCTCCCGATCACACGGTTGATCATACTCTGGGTTCCACATGCATGTTTTAGCTGAAGGAAGAATACCTTAAACCTGGAGAGTTGAGACCCGTGGAATGGGTACCATGCAATATGACTTCAAAGGGTCTTCATTTGCTCACCGAACCTCTCCAATCCTATCACTGCTGCGTTTATGCCCCTGTACACACACTTGATTCTCTTTCAGAGACATAGCAATCCATAGGTTTTAAGATACTTCCTAGTCAGGTACATTCTTAGGCATTTAATATGGGGTGTTGAGTCCATTTCGTTGAGCAAGGAGTAGCTCTTGTCTATTCCATATTTGGCTTAAGGAACTTTATCTGTGCTCATTTCAATCTCTGGTTTTATGCAGCACCCCAACTCACCTTTCCCCTTAAGCAAGCATAAGTTGGTTTTCTAAATTTGAGACCCTGTTCTGTTTTGTAATTCAGTTCCTGTGTAGCCAAGTTTACATTCCATGTATTAGTGATATCTTGTGATGTTTCTTTTCCTGTGTGACTTATTTCAGTTAGAATCATCGTACCTGAATCCACTCATTATGCTGCTACGGGCCTGATGACATAGATTTCATTGCTGAGTGATACTGCATTGTACGTAAGTACCACAACTTCTTTATCCATTTTTCACTTTCTGCGATATTGAACTTGTACCGTAAACCAGGTTCTTGTAAACAGAGCCGTCCCAACCTTTGGGGTGGCTGTGTCTTTTTGATTTTAATTTCCCTAAGCTATAGGACCATAAGTGGAAGTGCCCTAGGCTCTGTTGCTTTGTTTTTTAGATGTTTCAGGAAACACCATACACTTCTCCCGAGTGGCTGTTGGCAATTGACATCCCGCCCATCAGCATAACAAGGCTCCCAGTTCTCCATGGCCTGTCCTGCCTTTCTGGATTTTACACTTTTTACAGATGGCCCTTTTGACCGGGGGGAAGTGAGACTTCATTGTAGTGCAGATTTCCTTTGCAAGCTTGCTTGGTTGGCCAAAAAGGGCGTATGCGTTTTTTCCTGAATATATTCAGGAAAAAACGCATACGCCCTTTTTGGCCAAGTGCATCATTGTGGACGTTCTGCCTCTTTTCCTATGCTTTCAATGCAATTCCAGTCTACCTCCTGAAATCGGTTTCCTGCAATTCTGCCCCGCTTTCAAGTCCTCTTGGCAGCCTTACTTCAGTATATTTTTGGACGATAGCTGTCATTTATAACTCTGCAGGTTTGTGAATTACAGTGCCCCTGAGCTCCTTTCTTCAACTCGCTTTCTCGTGAGCTGGCCGCAACACCGCAAGATGGCTTCAGGCCCTAATCTGGTTCCGGCACGGCACGCTGAGCCTTTGGTTAATTCCTCTTCCTGGTGGGAAATGAGAGTTAAATTTGCCCGTCCAGACACCTCCAGCTAGTCTGTCATTGGTTCTCCCTATTCCTGTTCATCTTCCGCAGAAATTGCAAACTGGGCCAAACAGGAGGTTAAAGGCACTGACTCTCCAAGTCGGGAGAGTGTTAGTAAAGCGTCTGGAATGTTGCACCCGAGTACCAGGGGACGAAAACTGAGACATATTGGAACACGTCTCCCGATCACACGGTTGATCATACTCTGGGTTCCACATGCATGTTTTAGCTGAAGGAAGAATACCTTAAACCTGGAGAGTTGAGACCCGTGGAATGGGTACCATGCAATATGACTTCAAAGGGTCTTCATTTGCTCACCGAACCTCTCCAATCCTATCACTGCTGCGTTTATGCCCCTGCACACACGCTTGATTCTCTTTTGGAGACATAGCAATCCATAGGTTTTAAGATACTTCCTAGTCAGGTACATTCTTAGGTGTTTAATATGGGGTGTTGAGTCCATTTCGTTGAGCAAGGAGTAGCTCTTGTCTATTCCATATTTGGCTTAAGGAACTTTATCTGTGCTCATTTCAATCTCTGGTTTTATGCAGCACCCCAACTCACCTTTCCCCTTAAGCAAGCATAAGTTGGTTTTCTAAATTTGAGACCCTGTTCTGTTTTGTAATTCAGTTCCTGTGTAGCCAAGGTTACATTCCGTGTATTAGTGATATCTTATGATGTTTCTTTTCCTGTGTGACTTATTTCAGTTAGAATCATCGTACCTGAATCCACTCATTATGCTGCTACGGGCCTGATGACATAGATTTCATTGCTGAGTGATACTGCATTGTACGTAAGTACCACAACTTCTTTATCCATTTTTCACTTTCTGCGATATTGAACTTGTACCGTAAACCAGGTTCTTGTAAACAGAGCCGTCCCAACCTTTGGGGTGGCTGTGTCTTTTGATTTTAATTTCCCTAAGCTATAGGACCATAAGTGGAAGTGCCCTAGGCTCTGTTGCTTTGTTTTTTAGATGTTTCAGGAAACACCATACACTTCTCCCGAGTGGCTGTTGGCAATTGACATCCCGCCCATCAGCATAACAAGGCTCCCAGTTCTCCATGGCCTGTCCTGCCTTTCTGGATTTTACACTTTTTTCAGATGGCCCTTTTGACCGGGGGGAAGTGAGACTTCATTGTAGTGCAGATTTCCTTTGCAAGCTTGCTTGGTTGGCCAAAAAGGGCGTATGCGTTTTTTCCTGAATATATTCAGGAAAAAACGCATACGCCCTTTTTGGCCAAGTGCATCATTGTGGACGTTCTGCCTCTTTTCCTATGCTTTCAATGCAATTCCAGTCTACCTCCTGAAATCGGTTTCCTGCAATTCTGCCCCGCTTTCAAGTCCTCTTGGCAGCCTTACTTCAGTATATTTTTGGACGATAGCTGTCATTTATAACTCTGCAGGTTTGTGAATTACAGTGCCCCTGAGCTCCTTTCTTCAACTCGCTTTCTCGTGAGCTGGCCGCAACACCGCAGGATGGCTTCAGGCCCTAATCTGGTTCCGGCACGGCACGCTGAGCCTTTGGTTAATTCCTCTTCCTGGTGGGAAATGAGAGTTAAATTTGCCCGTCCAGACACCTCCAGCTAGTGTGTCATTGGTTCTCCCTATTCCTGTTCATCTTCCGCAGAAATTGCAAACTGGGCCAAACAGGAGGTTAAAGGCACTGACTCTCCAAGTCGGGAGAGTGTTAGTAAAGCGTCTGGAATGTTGCACCCGAGTACCAGGGGACGAAAACTGAGACATATTGGAACACGTCTCCCGATCACACGGTTGATCATACTCTGGGTTCCACATGCATGTTTTAGCTGAAGGAAGAATACCTTAAACCTGGAGAGTTGAGACCCGTGGAATGGGTACCATGCAATATGACTTCAAAGGGTCTTCATTTGCTCACCGAACCTCTCCAATCCTATCACTGCTGCGTTTATGCCCCTGTACACACACTTGATTCTCTTTCAGAGACATAGCAATCCATAGGTTTTAAGATACTTCCTAGTCAGGTACATTCTTAGGCATTTAATATGGGGTGTTGAGTCCATTTCGTTGTGCAAGGAGTAGCTCTTGTCTATTCCATATTTGGCTTAAGGAACTTTATCTGTGCTCATTTCAATCTCTGGTTTTATGCAGCACCCCAACTCACCTTTCCCCTTAAGCAAGCATAAGTTGGGTTTCTAAATTTGAGACCCTGTTCTGTTTTGTAATTCAGTTCCTGTGTAGCCAAGTTTACATTCCATGTATTAGTGATATCTTATGATGTTTCTTTTTCTGTGTGACTTATTTCAGTTAGAATCATCGTACCTGAATCCACTCATTATGCTGCTACGGGCCTGATGACATAGATTTCATTGCTGAGTGATACTGCATTGTACGTAAGTACCACAACTTCTTTATCCATTTTTCACTTTCTGCGATATTGAACTTGTACCGTAAACCAGGTTCTTGTAAACAGAGCCGTCCCAACCTTTGGGGTGGCTGTGTCTTTTTGATTTTAATTTCCCTAAGCTATAGGACCATAAGTGGAAGTGCCCTAGGCTCTGTTGCTTTGTTTTTTAGATGTTTCAGGAAACACCATACACTTCTCCCGAGTGGCTGTTGGCAATTTACATCCCGCCCATCAGCATAACAAGGCTCCCAGTTCTCCATGGCCTGTCCTGCCTTTCTGGATTTTACACTTTTTTCAGATGGCCCTTTTGACCGGGGGGAAGTGAGACTTCATTGTAGTGCAGATTTCCTTTGCAAGCTTGCTTGGTTGGCCAAAAAGGGCGTATGCGTTTTTTCCTGAATATATTCAGGAAAAAACGCATACGCCCTTTTTGGCCAAGTGCATCATTGTGGACGTTCTGCCTCTTTTCCTATGCTTTCAATGCAATTCCAGTCTACCTCCTGAAATCGGTTTCCTGCAATTCTGCCCCGCTTTCAAGTCCTCTTGGCAGCCTTACTTCAGTATATTTTTGGACGATAGCTGTCATTTATAACTCTGCAGGTTTGTGAATTACAGTGCCCCTGAGCTCCTTTCTTCAACTCGCTTTCTCGTGAGCTGGCCGCAACACCGCAGGATGGCTTCAGGCCCTAATCTGGTTCCGGCACGGCACGCTGAGCCTTTGGTTAATTCCTCTTCCTGGTGGGAAATGAGAGTTAAATTTGCCCGTCCAGACACCTCCAGCTAGTGTGTCATTGGTTCTCCCTATTCCTGTTCATCTTCCGCAGAAATTGCAAACTGGGCCAAACAGGAGGTTAAAGGCACTGACTCTCCAAGTCGGGAGAGTGTTAGTAAAGCGTCTGGAATGTTGCACCCGAGTACCAGGGGACGAAAACTGAGACATATTGTAACACGTCTCCCGATCACACGGTTGATCATACTCTGGGTTCCACATGCATGTTTTAGCTGAAGGAAGAATACCTTAAACCTGGAGAGTTGAGACCCGTGGAATGGGTACCATGCAATATGACTTCAAAGGGTCTTCATTTGCTCACCGAACCTCTCCAATCCTATCACTGCTGCGTTTATGCCCCTGCACACACGCTTGATTCTCTTTCGGAGACATAGCAATCCATAGGTTTTAAGATACTTCCTAGTCAGGTACATTCTTAGGTGTTTAATATGGGGTGTTGAATCCATTTCGTTGAGCAAGGAGTAGCTCTTGTCTATTCCATATTTGGCTTAAGGAACTTTATCTGTGCTCATTTCAATCTCTGGTTTTATGCAGCACCCCAACTCACCTTTCCCCTTAAGCAAGCATAAGTTGGGTTTCTAAATTTGAGACCCTGTTCTGTTTTGTAATTCAGTTCCTGTGTAGCCAAGTTTACATTCCATGTATTAGTGATATCTTATGATGTTTCTTTTTCTGTGTGACTTATTTCAGTTAGAATCATCGTACCTGAATCCACTCATTATGCTGCTACGGGCCTGATGACATAGATTTCATTGCTGAGTGATACTGCATTGTACGTAAGTACCACAACTTCTTTATCCATTTTTCACTTTCTGCGATATTGAACTTGTACCGTAAACCAGGTTCTTGTAAACAGAGCCGTCCCAACCTTTGGGGTGGCTGTGTCTTTTTGATTTTAATTTCCCTAAGCTATAGGACCATAAGTGGAAGTGCCCTAGGCTCTGTTGCTTTGTTTTTTAGATGTTTCAGGAAACACCATACACTTCTCCCGAGTGGCTGTTGGCAATTGACATCCCGCCCATCAGCATAACAAGGCTCCCAGTTCTCCATGGCCTGTCCTGCCTTTCTGGATTTTACACTTTTTTCAGATGGCCCTTTTGACCGGGGGGAAGTGAGACTTCATTGTAGTGCAGATTTCCTTTGCAAGCTTGCTTGGTTGGCCAAAAAGGGCGTATGCGTTTTTTCCTGAATATATTCAGGAAAAAACGCATACGCCCTTTTTGGCCAAGTGCATCATTGTGGACGTTCTGCCTCTTTTCCTATGCTTTCAATGCAATTCCAGTCTACCTCCTGAAATCGGTTTCCTGCAATTCTGCCCCGCTTTCAAGTCCTCTTGGCAGCCTTACTTCAGTATATTTTTGGACGATAGCTGTCATTTATAACTCTGCAGGTTTGTGAATTACAGTGCCCCTGAGCTCCTTTCTTCAACTCGCTTTCTCGTGAGCTGGCCGCAACACCGCAGGATGGCTTCAGGCCCTAATCTGGTTCCGGCACGGCACGCTGAGCCTTTGGTTAATTCCTCTTCCTGGTGGGAAATGAGAGTTAAATTTGCCCGTCCAGACACCTCCAGCTAGTCTGTCATTGGTTCTCCCTATTCCTGTTCATCTTCCGCAGAAATTGCAAACTGGGCCAAACAGGAGGTTAAAGGCACTGACTCTCCAAGTCGGGAGAGTGTTAGTAAAGCGTCTGGAATGTTGCACCCGAGTACCGGGGGACGAAAACTGAGACATATTGGAACACGTCTCCCGATCACACGGTTGATCATACTCTGGGTTCCACATGCATGTTTTAGCTGAAGGAAGAATACCTTAAACCTGGAGAGTTGAGACCCGTGGAATGGGTACCATGCAATATGACTTCAAAGGGTCTTCATTTGCTCACCGAACCTCTCCAATCCTATCACTGCTGCGTTTATGCCCCTGCACACATGCTTGATTCTCTTTTGGAGACATAGCAATCCATAGGTTTTAAGATACTTCCTAGTCAGGTACATTCTTAGGTGTTTAATAGGGGGTGTTGAATCCATTTCGTTGAGCAAGGAGTAGCTCTTGTCTATTCCATATTTGGCTTAAGGAACTTTATCTGTGCTCATTTCAATCTCTGGTTTTATGCAGCACCCCAACTCACCTTTCCCCTTAAGCAAGCATAAGTTGGTTTTCTAAATTTGAGACCCTGTTCTGTTTTGTAATTCAGTTCCTGTGTAGCCAAGGTTACATTCCGTGTATTAGTGATATCTTATGATGTTTCTTTTCCTGTGTGACTTATTTCAGTTAGAATCATCATACCTGAATCCACTCATTATGCTGCTACGGGCCTGATGACATAGATTTCATTGCTGAGTGATACTGCATTGTACGTAAGTACCACAACTTCTTTACCCATTTTTCACTTTCTGCGATATTGAACTTGTACCGTAAACCAGGTTCTTGTAAACAGAGCCGTCCCAACCTTTGGGGTGGCTGTCTCTTTTGATTTTAATTTCCCTAAGCTATAGGACCATAAGTGGAAGTGCCCGAGGCTCTGTTGCTTTGTTTTTTAGATGTTTCAGGAAACACCATACAGTTCTCCCGAGTGGCTGTTGGCAATTGACATCCCGCCCATCAGCATAACAAGGCTCCCAGTTCTCCATGGCCTGTCCTGCCTTTCTGGATTTTACACTTTTTTCAGATGGCCCTTTTGACCGGGGGGAAGTGAGACTTCATTGTAGTGCAGATTTCCTTTGCAAGCTTGCTTGGTTGGCCAAAAAGGGCGTATGCGTTTTTTCCTGAATATATTCAGGAAAAAACGCATACGCCCTTTTTGGCCAAGTGCATCATTGTGGACGTTCTGCCTCTTTTCCTATGCTTTCAATGCAATTCCAGTCTACCTCCTGAAATCGGTTTCCTGCAATTCTGCCCCGCTTTCAAGTCCTCTTGGCAGCCTTACTTCAGTATATTTTTGGACGATAGCTGTCATTTATAACTCTGCAGGTTTGTGAATTACAGTGCCCCTGAGCTCCTTTCTTCAACTCGCTTTCTCGTGAGCTGGCCGCAACACCGCAGGATGGCTTCAGGCCCTAATCTGGTTCCGGCACGGCACACTGAGCCTTTGGTTAATTCCTCTTCCTGGTGGGAAATGAGAGTTAAATTTGCCCGTCCAGACACCTCCAGCTAGTCTGTCATTGGTTCTCCCTATTCCTGTTCATCTTCCGCAGAAATTGCAAACTGGGCCAAACAGGAGGTTAAAGGCACTGACTCTCCAAGTCGGGAGAGTGTTAGTAAAGCGTCTGGAATGTTGCACCCGAGTACCAGGGGACGAAAACTGAGACATATTGGAACACGTCTCCCGATCACACGGTTGATCATACTCTGGGTTCCACATGCATGTTTTAGCTGAAGGAAGAATACCTTAAACCTGGAGAGTTGAGACCCGTGGAATGGGTACCATGCAATATGACTTCAAAGGGTCTTCATTTGCTCACCGAACCTCTCCAATCCTATCACTGCTGCGTTTATGCCCCTGTACACACACTTGATTCTCTTTCAGAGACATAGCAATCCATAGGTTTTAAGATACTTCCTAGTCAGGTACACTCTTAGGCATTTAATATGGGGTGTTGAGTCCATTTCGTTGAGCAAGGAGTAGCTCTTGTCTATTCCATATTTGGCTTAAGGAACTTTATCTGTGCTCATTTCAATCTCTGGTTTTATGCAGCACCCCAACTCACCTTTCCCCTTAAGCAAGCATAAGTTGGGTTTCTAAATTTGAGACCCTGTTCTGTTTTGTAATTCAGTTCCTGTGTAGCCAAGGTTACATTCCGTGTATTAGTGATATCTTATGATGTTTCTTTTCCTGTGTGACTTATTTCAGTTAGAATCATCGTACCTGAATCCACTCATTATGCTGCTACGGGCCTGATGACATAGATTTCATTGCTGAGTGATACTGCATTGTACGTAAGTACCACAACTTCTTTATCCATTTTTCACTTTCTGCGATATTGAACTTGTACCGTAAACCAGGTTCTTGTAAACAGAGCCGTCCCAACCTTTGGGGTTGCTGTGTCTTTTTGATTTTAATTTCCCTAAGCTATAGGACCATAAGTGGAAGTGCCCTAGGCTCTGTTGCTTTGTTTTTTAGATGTTTCAGGAAACACTATACACTTCTCCCGAGTGGCTGTTGGCAATTGACATCCCGCCCATCAGCATAACAAGGCTCCCAGTTCTCCATGGCCTGTCCTGCCTTTCTGGATTTTACACTTTTTTCAGATGGCCCTTTTGACCGGGGGGAAGTGAGACTTCATTGTAGTGCAGATTTCCTTTGCAAGCTTGCTTGGTTGGCCAAAAAGGGCGTATGCGTTTTTTCCTGAATATATTCAGGAAAAAACGCATACGCCCTTTTTGGCCAAGTGCATCATTGTGGACGTTCTGCCTCTTTTCCTATGCTTTCAATGCAATTCCAGTCTACCTCCTGAAATCGGTTTCCTGCAATTCTGCCCCGCTTTCAAGTCCTCTTGGCAGCCTTACTTCAGTATATTTTTGGACGATAGCTGTCATTTATAACTCTGCAGGTTTGTGAATTACAGTGCCCCTGAGCTCCTTTCTTCAACTCGCTTTCTCGTGAGCTGGCCGCAACACCGCAGGATGGCTTCAGGCCCTAATCTGGTTCCGGCACGGCACGCTGAGCCTTTGGTTAATTCCTCTTCCTGGTGGGAAATGAGAGTTAAATTTGCCCGTCCAGACACCTCCAGCTAGTCTGTCATTGGTTCTCCCTATTCCTGTTCATCTTCCGCAGAAATTGCAAACTGGGCCAAACAGGAGGTTAAAGGCACTGACTCTCCAAGTCGGGAGAGTGTTAGTAAAGCGTCTGGAATGTTGCACCCGAGTACCGGGGGACGAAAACTGAGACATATTGGAACACGTCTCCCGATCACACGGTTGATCATACTCTGGGTTCCACATGCATGTTTTAGCTGAAGGAAGAATACCTTAAACCTGGAGAGTTGAGACCCGTGGAATGGGTACCATGCAATATGACTTCAAAGGGTCTTCATTTGCTCACCGAACCTCTCCAATCCTATCACTGCTGCGTTTATGCCCCTGCACACATGCTTGATTCTCTTTTGGAGACATAGCAATCCATAGGTTTTAAGATACTTCCTAGTCAGGTACATTCTTAGGTGTTTAATAGGGGGTGTTGAATCCATTTCGTTGAGCAAGGAGTAGATCTTGTCTATTCCATATTTGGCTTAAGGAACTTTATCTGTGCTCATTTCAATCTCTGGTTTTATGCAGCACCCCAACTCACCTTTCCCCTTAAGCAAGCATAAGTTGGTTTTCTAAATTTGAGACCCTGTTCTGTTTTGTAATTCAGTTCCTGTGTAGCCAAGGTTACATTCCATGTATTAGTGATATCTTATGATGTTTCTTTTCCTGTGTGACTTATTTCAGTTAGAATCATCATACCTGAATCCACTCATTATGCTGCTACGGGCCTGATGACATAGATTTCATTGCTGAGTGATACTGCATTGTACGTAAGTACCACAACTTCTTTACCCATTTTTCACTTTCTGCGATATTGAACTTGTACCGTAAACCAGGTTCTTGTAAACAGAGCCGTCCCAACCTTTGGGGTGGCTGTCTCTTTTGATTTTAATTTCCCTAAGCTATAGGACCATAAGTGGAAGTGCCCGAGGCTCTGTTGCTTTGTTTTTTAGATGTTTCAGGAAACACCATACAGTTCTCCCGAGTGGCTGTTGGCAATTGACATCCCGCCCATCAGCATAACAAGGCTCCCAGTTCTCCATGGCCTGTCCTGCCTTTCTGGATTTTACACTTTTTTCAGATGGCCCTTTTGACCGGGGGGAAGTGAGACTTCATTGTAGTGCAGATTTCCTTTGCAAGCTTGCTTGGTTGGCCAAAAAGGGCGTATGCGTTTTTTCCTGAATATATTCAGGAAAAAACGCATACGCCCATTTTGGCCAAGTGCATCATTGTGGACGTTCTGCCTCTTTTCCTATGCTTTCAATGCAATTCCAGTCTACCTCCTGAAATCGGTTTCCTGCAATTCTGCCCCGCTTTCAAGTCCTCTTGGCAGCCTTACTTCAGTATATTTTTGGACGATAGCTGTCATTTATAACTCTGCAGGTTTGTGAATTACAGTGCCCCTGAGCTCCTTTCTTCAACTCGCTTTCTCGTGAGCTGGCCGCAACACCGCAGGATGGCTTCAGGCCCTAATCTGGTTCCGGCACGGCACGCTGAGCCTTTGGTTAATTCCTCTTCCTGGTGGGAAATGAGAGTTAAATTTGCCCGTCCAGACACCTCCAGCTAGTCTGTCATTGGTTCTCCCTATTCCTGTTCATCTTCCGCAGAAATTGCAAACTGGGCCAAACAGGAGGTTAAAGGCACTGACTCTCCAAGTCGGGAGAGTGTTAGTAAAGCGTCTGGAATGTTGCACCCGAGTACCAGGGGACGAAAACTGACACATATTGGAACACGTCTCCCGATCACACGGTTGATCATACTCTGGGTTCCACATGCATGTTTTAGCTGAAGGAAGAATACCTTAAACCTGGAGAGTTGAGACCCGTGGAATGGGTACCATGCAATATGACTTCAAAGGGTCTTCATTTGCTCACCGAACCTCTCCAATCCTATCACTGCTGCGTTTATGCCCCTGTACACACACTTGATTCTCTTTCAGAGACATAGCAATCCATAGGTTTTAAGATACTTCCTAGTCAGGTACACTCTTAGGCATTTAATATGGGGTGTTGAGTCCATTTCGTTGAGCAAGGAGTAGCTCTTGTCTATTCCATATTTGGCTTAAGGAACTTTATCTGTGCTCATTTCAATCTCTGGTTTTATGCAGCACCCCAACTCACCTTTCCCCTTAAGCAAGCATAAGTTGGTTTTCTAAATTTGAGACCCTGTTCTGTTTTGTAATTCAGTTCCTGTGTAGCCAAGGTTACATTCCGTGTATTAGTGATATCTTATGATGTTTCTTTTCCTGTGTGACTTATTTCAGTTAGAATCATCGTACCTGAATCCACTCATTATGCTGCTACGGGCCTGATGACATAGATTTCCTTGCTGAGTGATACTGCATTGTACGTAAGTACCACAACTTCTTTATCCATTTTTCACTTTCTGCGATATTGAACTTGTACCGTAAACGTGGTTCTTGTAAACACAGCCGTGCCAAACTTTGGGGTGGCTGTGTCTTTTTGAGTTTAATTTCCCTAAGCTATAGGACCATAAGTGGAAGTGCCCTAGGCTCTGTTGCTTTGTTTTTTAGATGTTCCATGAAACACCATACACTTCTCCCGAGTGGCTGTTGGCAATTGACATCCCGCCCATCAGCATAACAAGGCTCCCAGTTCTCCATCGCCTGTCCTGCCTTTCTGGATTTTACACTTTTTTCAGATGGCCCTTTTGACCGGGGGGAAGTGAGACTTCATTGTAGTGCAGATTTCCTTTGCAAGCTTGCTTGGTTGGCCAAAAAGGGCGTATGCGTTTTTTCCTGAATATATTCAGGAAAAAACGCATACGCCCTTTGTGGCCAAGTGCATCATTGTGGACGTTCTGCCTCTTTTCCTATGCTTTCAATGCAATTCCAGTCTACCTCCTGAAATCGGTTTCCTGCAATTCTGCCCCGCTTTCAAGTCCTCTTGGCAGCCTTACTTCAGTATATTTTTGGACGATAGCTGTCATTTATAACTCTGCAGGTTTGTGAATTACAGTGCCCCTGAGCTCCTTTCTTCAACTCGCTTTCTCGTGAGCTGGCCGCAACACCGCAGGATGGCTTCAGGCCCTAATCTGGTTCCGGCACGGCACGCTGAGCCTTTGGTTAATTCCTCTTCCTGGTGGGAAATGAGAGTTAAATTTGCCCGTCCAGACACCTCCAGCTAGTCTGTCATTGGTTCTCCCTATTCCTGTTCATCTTCCGCAGAAATTGCAAACTGGGCCAAACAGGAGGTTAAAGGCACTGACTCTCCAAGTCGGGAGAGTGTTAGTAAAGCGTCTGGAATGTTGCACCCGAGTACCAGAGGACGAAAACTGACACATATTGGAACACGTCTCCCGATCACACGGTTGATCATACTCTGGGTTCCACATGCATGTTTTAGCTGAAGGAAGAATACCTTAAACCTGGAGAGTTGAGACCCGTGGAATGGGTACCATGCAATATGACTTCAAAGGGTCTTCATTTGCTCACCGAACCTCTCCAATCCTATCACTCCTGCGTTTATGCCCCTGTACACACACTTGATTCTCTTTCAGAGACATAGCAATCCATAGGTTTTAAGATACTTCCTAGTCAGGTACACTCTTAGGCATTTAATATGGGGTGTTGAGTCCATTTCGTTGAGCAAGGAGTAGCTCTTGTCTATTCCATATTTGGCTTAAGGAAGTTTATCTGTGCTCATTTCAATCTCTGGTTTTATGCAGCACCCCAACTCACCTTTCCCCTTAAGCAAGCATAAGTTGGGTTTCTAAATTTGAGACCCTGTTCTGTTTTGTAATTCAGTTCCTGTGTAGCCAAGGTTACATTCCGTGTATTAGTGATATCTTATGATGTTTCTTTTCCTGTGTGACTTATTTCAGTTAGAATCATCGTACCTGAATCCACTCATTATGCTGCTACGGGCCTGATGACATAGATTTCATTGCTGAGTGATACTGCATTGTACGTAAGTACCACAACTTCTTTATCCATTTTTCACTTTCTGCGATATTGAACTTGTACCATAAACCAGGTTCTTGTAAACAGAGCCGTCCCAACCTTTGGGGTGGCTGTGTCTTTTGATTTTAATTTCCCTAAGCTATAGGACCATAAGTGGAAGTGCCCTAGGCTCTGTTGCTTTGTTTTTTAGATGTTTCAGGAAACACCATACACTTCTCCCGAGTGGCTGTTGGCAATTGACATCCCGCCCATCAGCATAACAAGGCTCCCAGTTCTCCATGGCCTGTCCTGCCTTTCTGGATTTTACACTTTTTTCAGATGGCCCTTTTGACCGGGGGGAATTGAGACTTCATTGTAGTGCAGATTTCCTTTGCAACCTTGCTTGGTTGGCCAAAAAGGGCGTATGCGTTTTTTCCTGAATATATTCAGGAAAAAACGCATACGCCCTTTTTGGCCAAGTGCATCATTGTGGACGTTCTGCCTCTTTTCCTATGCTTTCAATGCAATTCCAGTCTACCTCCTGAAATCGGTTTCCTGCAATTCTGCCCCGCTTTCAAGTCCTCTTGGCAGCCTTACTTCAGTATATTTTTGGACGATAGCTGTCATTTATAACTCTGCAGGTTTGTGAATTACAGTGCCCCTGAGCTCCTTTCTTCAACTCGCTTTCTCGTGAGCTGGCCGCAACACCGCAGGATGGCTTCAGGCCCTAATCTGGTTCCGGCACGGCACGCTGAGCCTTTGGTTAATTCCTCTTCCTGGTGGGAAATGAGAGTTAAATTTGCCCGTCCAGACACCTCCAGCTAGTCTGTCATTGGTTCTCCCTATTCCTGTTCATCTTCCGCAGAAATTGCAAACTGGGCCAAACAGGAGGTTAAAGGCACTGACTCTCCAAGTCGGGAGAGTGTTAGTAAAGCGTCTGGAATGTTGCACCCGAGTACCAGGGGACGAAAACTGACACATATTGGAACACGTCTCCCGATCACACGGTTGATCATACTCTGGGTTCCACATGCATGTTTTAGCTGAAGGAAGAATACCTTAAACCTGGAGAGTTGAGACCCGTGGAATGGGTACCATGCAATATGACTTCAAAGGGTCTTCATTTGCTCACCGAACCTCTCCAATCCTATCACTCCTGCGTTTATGCCCCTGTACACACACTTGATTCTCTTTCAGAGACATAGCAATCCATAGGTTTTAAGATACTTCCTAGTCAGGTACACTCTTAGGCATTTAATATGGGGTGTTGAGTCCATTTCGTTGAGCAAGGAGTAGCTCTTGTCTATTCCATATTTGGCTTAAGGAACTTTATCTGTGCTCATTTCAATCTCTGGTTTTATGCAGCACCCCAACTCACCTTTCCCCTTAAGCAAGCATAAGTTGGGTTTCTAAATTTGAGACCCTGTTCTGTTTTGGAATTCAGTTCCTGTGTAGCCAAGGTTACATTCCGTGTATTAGTGATATCTTATGATGTTTCTTTTTCTGTGTGACTTATTTCAGTTAGAATCATCGTACCTGAATCCACTCATTATGCTGCTACGGGCCTGATGACATAGATTTCATTGCTGAGTGATATTGCATTGTACGTAAGTACCACAACTTCTTTATCCATTTTTCACTTTCTGCGATATTGAACTTGTACCGTAAACCAGGTTCTTGTAAACAGAGCCGTCCCAACCTTTGGGGTGGCTGTGTCTTTTGATTTTAATTTCCCTAAGCTATAGGACCATAAGTGGAAGTGCCCTAGGCTCTGTTGCTTTGTTTTTTAGATGTTTCAGGAAACACCATACACTTCTCCCGAGTGGCTGTTGGCAATTGACATCCCGCCCATCAGCATAACAAGGCTCCCAGTTCTCCATGGCCTGTCCTGCCTTTCTGGATTTTACACTTTTTTCAGATGGCCCTTTTGACCGGGGGGAATTGAGACTTCATTGTAGTGCAGATTTCCTTTGCAACCTTGCTTGGTTGGCCAAAAAGGGCGTATGCGTTTTTTCCTGAATATATTCAGGAAAAAACGCATACGCCCTTTTTGGCCAAGTGCATCATTGTGGACGTTCTGCCTCTTTTCCTATGCTTTCAATGCAATTCCAGTCTACCTCCTGAAATCGGTTTCCTGCAATTCTGCCCCGCTTTCAAGTCCTCTTGGCAGCCTTACTTCAGTATATTTTTGGACGATAGCTGTCATTTATAACTCTGCAGGTTTGTGAATTACAGTGCCCCTGAGCTCCTTTCTTCAACTCGCTTTCTCGTGAGCTGGCCGCAACACCGCAGGATGGCTTCAGGCCCTAATCTGGTTCCGGCACGGCACGCTGAGCCTTTGGTTAATTCCTCTTCCTGGTGGGAAATGAGAGTTAAATTTGCCCGTCCAGACACCTCCAGCTAGTCTGTCATTGGTTCTCCCTATTCCTGTTCATCTTCCGCAGAAATTGCAAACTGGGCCAAACAGGAGGTTAAAGGCACTGACTCTCCAAGTCGGGAGAGTGTTAGTAAAGCGTCTGGAATGTTGCACCCGAGTACCAGGGGACGAAAACTGACACATATTGGAACACGTCTCCCGATCACACGGTTGATCATACTCTGGGTTCCACATGCATGTTTTAGCTGAAGGAAGAATACCTTAAACCTGGAGAGTTGAGACCCGTGGAATGGGTACCATGCAATATGACTTCAAAGGGTCTTCATTTGCTCACCGAACCTCTCCAATCCTATCACTCCTGCGTTTATGCCCCTGTACACACACTTGATTCTCTTTCAGAGACATAGCAATCCATAGGTTTTAAGATACTTCCTAGTCAGGTACACTCTTAGGCATTTAATATGGGGTGTTGAGTCCATTTCGTTGAGCAAGGAGTAGCTCTTGTCTATTCCATATTTGGCTTAAGGAACTTTATCTGTGCTCATTTCAATCTCTGGTTTTATGCAGCACCCCAACTCACCTTTCCCCTTAAGCAAGCATAAGTTGGGTTTCTAAATTTGAGACCCTGTTCTGTTTTGGAATTCAGTTCCTGTGTAGCCAAGGTTACATTCCGTGTATTAGTGATATCTTATGATGTTTCTTTTTCTGTGTGACTTATTTCAGTTAGAATCATCGTACCTGAATCCACTCATTATGCTGCTACGGGCCTGATGACATAGATTTCATTGCTGAGTGATATTGCATTGTACGTAAGTACCACAACTTCTTTATCCATTTTTCACTTTCTGCGATATTGAACTTGTACCGTAAACCAGGTTCTTGTAAACAGAGCCGTCCCAACCTTTGGGGTGGCTGTGTCTTTTGATTTTAATTTCCCTAAGCTATAGGACCATAAGTGGAAGTGCCCTAGGCTCTGTTGCTTTGTTTTTTAGATGTTTCAGGAAACACCATACACTTCTCCCGAGTGGCTGTTGGCAATTGACATCCCGCCCATCAGCATAACAAGGCTCCCAGTTCTCCATGGCCTGTCCTGCCTTTCTGGATTTTACACTTTTTTCAGATGGCCCTTTTGACCGGGGGGAATTGAGACTTCATTGTAGTGCAGATTTCCTTTGCAAGCTTGCTTGGTTGGCCAAAAAGGGCGTATGCGTTTTTTCCTGAATATATTCAGGAAAAAACGCATACGCCCTTTTTGGCCAAGTGCATCATTGTGGACGTTCTGCCTCTTTTCCTATGCTTTCAATGCAATTCCAGTCTACCTCCTGAAATCGGTTTCCTGCAATTCTGCCCCGCTTTCAAGTCCTCTTGGCAGCCTTACTTCAGTATATTTTTGGACGATAGCTGTCATTTATAACTCTGCAGGTTTGTGAATTACAGTGCCCCTGAGCTCCTTTCTTCAACTCGCTTTCTCGTGAGCTGGCCGCAACACCGCAGGATGGCTTCAGGCCCTAATCTGGTTCCGGCACGGCACGCTGAGCCTTTGGTTAATTCCTCTTCCTGGTGGGAAATGAGAGTTAAATTTGCCCGTCCAGACACCTCCAGCTAGTCTGTCATTGGTTCTCCCTATTCCTGTTCATCTTCCGCAGAAATTGCAAACTGGGCCAAACAGGAGGTTAAAGGCACTGACTCTCCAAGTCGGGAGAGTGTTAGTAAAGCGTCTGGAATGTTGCACCCGAGTACCGGGGGACGAAACCTGAGACATATTGGAACACGTCTCCCGATCACACGGTTGATCATACTCTGGGTTCCACATGCATGTTTTAGCTGAAGGAAGAATACCTTAAACCTGGAGAGTTGAGACCCGTGGAATGGGTACCATGCAATATGACTTCAAAGGGTCTTCATTTGCTCACCGAACCTCTCCAATCCTATCACTGCTGCGTTTATGCCCCTGTACACACACTTGATTCTCTTTCAGAGACATAGCAATCCATAGGTTTTAAGATACTTCCTAGTCAGGTACACTCTTAGGCCTTTAATATGGGGTGTTGAGTCCATTTCGTTGAGCAAGGAGTAGCTCTTGTCTATTCCATATTTGGCTTAAGGAACTTTATCTGTGCTCATTTCAATCTCTGGTTTTATGCAGCACCCCAACTCACCTTTCCCCTTAAGCAAGCATAAGTTGGGTTTCTAAATTTGAGACCCTGTTCTGTTTTGTAATTTAGTTCCTGTGTAGCCAAGGTTACATTCCGTGTATTAGTGATATCTTATGATGTTTCTTTTCCTGTGTGACTTATTTCAGTTAGAATCATCGTACCTGAATCCACTCATTATGCTGCTACGGGCCTGATGACATAGATTTCATTGCTGAGTGATACTGCATTGTACGTAAGTACCACAACTTCTTTATCCATTTTTCACTTTCTGCGATATTGAACTTGTACCGTAAACCAGGTTCTTGTAAACAGAGCCGTCCCAACCTTTGGGGTGGCTGTGTCTTTTGATTTTAATTTCCCTAAGCTATAGGACCATAAGTGGAAGTGCCCTAGGCTCTGTTGCTTTGTTTTTTAGATGTTTCAGGAAACACCATACACTTCTCCCGAGTGGCTGTTGGCAATTGACATCCCGCCCATCAGCATAACAAGGCTCCCAGTTCTCCATGGCCTGTCCTGCCTTTCTGGATTTTACACTTTTTTCAGATGGCCCTTTTGACCGGGGGGAAGTGAGACTTCATTGTAGTGCAGATTTCCTTTGCAAGCTTGCTTGGTTGGCCAAAAAGGGCGTATGCGTTTTTTCCTGAATATATTCAGGAAAAAACGCATACGCCCTTTTTGGCCAAGTGCATCATTGTGGACGTTCTGCCTCTTTTCCTATGCTTTCAATGCAATTCCAGTCTACCTCCTGAAATCGGTTTCCTGCAATTCTGCCCCGCTTTCAAGTCCTCTTGGCAGCCTTACTTCAGTATATTTTTGGACGATAGCTGTCATTTATAACTCTGCAGGTTTGTGAATTACAGTGCCCCTGAGCTCCTTTCTTCAACTCGCTTTCTCGTGAGCTGGCCGCAACACTGCAGGATGGCTTCAGGCCCTAATCTGGTTCCGGCACGGCACGCTGAGCCTTTGGTTAATTCCTCTTCCTGGTGGGAAATGAGAGTTAAATTTGCCCGTCCAGACACCTCCAGCTAGTGTGTCATTGGTTCTCCCTATTCCTGTTCATCTTCCGCAGAAATTGCAACCTGGGCCAAACAGGAGGTTAAAGGCACTGACTCTCCAAGTCGGGAGAGTGTTAGTAAAGCGTCTGGAATGTTGCACCCGAGTACCAGGGGACGAAAACTGACACATATTGGAACACGTCTCCCGATCACACGGTTGATCATACTCTGGGTTCCACATGCATGTTTTAGCTGAAGGAAGAATACCTTAAACCTGGAGAGTTGAGACCCGTGGAATGGGTACCATGCAATATGACTTCAAAGGGTCTTCATTTGCTCACCGAACCTCTCCAATCCTATCACTGCTGCGTTTATGCCCCTGTACACACACTTGATTCTCTTTCAGAGACATAGCAATCCATAGGTTTTAAGATACTTCCTAGTCAGGTACACTCTTAGGCATTTAATATGGGGTGTTGAGTCCATTTCGTTGAGCAAGGAGTAGCTCTTGTCTATTCCATATTTGGCTTAAGGAACTTTATCTGTGCTCATTTCAATCTCTGGTTTTATGCAGCACCCCAACTCACCTTTCCCCTTAAGCAAGCATAAGTTGGGTTTCTAAATTTGAGACCCTGTTCTGTTTTGGAATTCAGTTCCTGTGTAGCCAAGGTTACATTCCGTGTATTAGTGATATCTTATGATGTTTCTTTTCCTGTGTGACTTATTTCAGTTAGAATCATCGTACCTGAATCCACTCATTATGCTGCTACGGGCCTGATGACATAGATTTCCTTGCTGAGTGATACTGCATTGTACGTAAGTACCACAACTTCTTTATCCATTTTTCACTTTCTGCGATATTGAACTTGTACCGTAAACGTGGTTCTTGTAAACACAGCCGTGCCAAACTTTGGGGTGGCTGTGTCTTTTTGAGTTTAATTTCCCTAAGCTATAGGACCATAAGTGGAAGTGCCCTAGGCTCTGTTGCTTTGTTTTTTAGATGTTTCAGGAAACACCATACACTTCTCCCGAGTGGCTGTTGGCAATTGACATCCCGCCCATCAGCATAACAAGGCTCCCAGTTCTCCATCGCCTGTCCTGCCTTTCTGGATTTTACACTTTTTTCAGATGGCCCTTTTGACCGGGGGGAAGTGAGACTTCATTGTAGTGCAGATTTCCTTTGCAAGCTTGCTTGGTTGGCCAAAAAGGGCGTATGCGTTTTTTCCTGAATATATTCAGGAAAAAACGCATACGCCCTTTTTGGCCAAGTGCATCATTGTGGACGTTCTGCCTCTTTTCCTATGCTTTCAGTGCAATTCCAGTCTACCTCCTGAAATCGGTTTCCTGCAATTCTGCCCCGCTTTCAAGTCCTCTTGGCAGCCTTACTTCAGTATATTTTTGGATGATAGCTGTCATTTATAACTCTGCAGGTTTGTGAATTACAGTGCCCCTGAGCTCCTTTCTTCAACTCGCTTTCTCGTGAGCTGGCCGCAACACCGCAGGATGGCTTCAGGCCCTAATCTGGTTCCGGCACGGCACGCTGAGCCTTTGGTTAATTCCTCTTCCTGGTGGGAAATGAGAGTTAAATTTGCCCGTCCAGACACCTCCAGCTAGTCTGTCATTGGTTCTCCCTATTCCTGTTCATCTTCCGCAGAAATTGCAACCTGGGCCAAACAGGAGGTTAAAGGCACTGACTCTCCAAGTCGGGAGAGTGTTAGTAAAGCGTCTGGAATGTTGCACCCGAGTACAAGAGGACGAAAACTGACACATATTGGAACACGTCTCCCGATCACACGGTTGATCATACTCTGGGTTCCACATGCATGTTTTAGCTGAAGGAAGAATACCTTAAACCTGGAGAGTTAAGACCCGTGGAATGGGTACCATGCAATATGACTTCAAAGGGTCTTCATTTGCTCACCGAACCTCTCCAATCCTATCACTGCTGCGTTTATGCCCCTGTACACACACTTGATTGTCTTTCAGAGACATAGCAATCCATAGGTTTTAAGATACTTCCTAGTCAGGTACACTCTTAGGCATTTAATATGGGGTGTTGAGTCCATTTCGTTGAGCAAGGAGTAGCTCTTGTCTATTCCATATTTGGCTTAAGGAAGTTTATCTGTGCTCATTTCAATCTCTGGTTTTATGCAGCACCCCAACTCACCTTTCCCCTTAAGCAAGCATAAGTTGGGTTTCTAAATTTGAGACCCTGTTCTGTTTTGTAATTCAGTTCCTGTGTAGCCAAGGTTACATTCCGTGTATTAGTGATATCTTATGATGTTTCTTTTCCTGTGTGACTTATTTCAGTTAGAATCATCGTACCTGAATCCACTCATTATGCTGCTACGGGCCTGATGACATAGATTTCCTTGCTGAGTGATACTGCATTGTACGTAAGTACCACAACTTCTTTATCCATTTTTCACTTTCTGCGATATTGAACTTGTACCGTAAACGTGGTTCTTGTAAACACAGCCGTGCCAAACTTTGGGGTGGCTGTGTCTTTTTGAGTTTAATTTCCCTAAGCTATAGGACCATAAGTGGAAGTGCCCTAGGCTCTGTTGCTTTGTTTTTTAGATGTTTCAGGAAACACCATACACTTCTCCCGAGTGGCTGTTGGCAATTGACATCCCGCCCATCAGCATAACAAGGCTCCCAGTTCTCCATGGCCTGTCCTGCCTTTCTGGATTTTACACTTTTTTCAGATGGCCCTTTTGACCGGGGGGAAGTGAGACTTCATTGTAGTGCAGATTTCCATTGCAAGCTTGCTTGGTTGGCCAAAAAGGGCGTATGCGTTTTTTCCTGAATATATTCAGGAAAAAACGCATACGCCCTTTTTGGCCAAGTGCATCATTGTGGACGTTCTGCCTCTTTTCCTATGCTTTCAATGCAATTCCAGTCTACCTCCTGAAATCGGTTTCCTGCAATTCTGCCCCGCTTTCAAGTCCTCTTGGCAGCCTTACTTCAGTATATTTTTGGACGATAGCTGTCATTTATAACTCTGCAGGTTTGTGAATTACAGTGCCCCTGAGCTCCTTTCTTCAACTCGCTTTCTCGTGAGCTGGCCGCAACACCGCAGGATGGCTTCAGGCCCTAATCTGGTTCCGGCACGGCACGCTGAGCCTTTGGTTAATTCCTCTTCCTGGTGGGAAATGAGAGTTAAATTTGCCCGTCCAGACACCTCCAGCTAGTCTGTCATTGGTTCTCCCTATTCCTGTTCATCTTCCGCAGAAATTGCAAACTGGGCCAAACAGGAGGTTAAAGGCACTGACTCTCCAAGTCGGGAGAGTGTTAGTAAAGCGTCTGGAATGTTGCACCCGAGTACCAGGGGACGAAAACTGAGACATATTGGAACACGTCTCCCGATCACACGGTTGATCATACTCTGGGTTCCACATGCATGTTTTAGCTGAAGGAAGAATACCTTAAACCTGGAGAGTTGAGACCCGTGGAATGGGTACCATGCAATATGATTTCAAAGGGTCTTCATTTGCCCACCGAACCTCTCCAATCCTATCACTGCTGCGTTTATGCCCCTGTACACACACTTGATTCTCTTTCAGAGACATAGCAATCCATAGGTTTTAAGATACTTCCTAGTCAGGTACACTCTTAGGCATTTAATATGGGGTGTTGAGTCCATTTCGTTGAGCAAGGAGTAGCTCTTGTCTATTCCATATTTGGCTTAAGGAACTTTATCTGTGCTCATTTCAATCTCTGGTTTTATGCAGCACCCCAACTCACCTTTCCCCTTAAGCAAGCATAAGTTGGTTTTCTAAATTTGAGACCCTGTTCTGTTTTGGAATTCAGTTCCTGTGTAGCCAAGGTTACATTCCGTGTATTAGTGATATCTTATGATGTTTCTTTTCCTGTGTGACTTATTTCAGTTAGAATCATCGTACCTGAATCCACTCATTATGCTGCTACGGGCCTGATGACATAGATTTCATTGCTGAGTGATACTGCATTGTACGTAAGTACCACAACTTCTTTATCCATTTTTCACTTTCTGCGATATTGAACTTGTACCGTAAACCAGGTTCTTGTAAACAGAGCCGTCCCAACCTTTGGGGTGGCTGTGTCTTTTTGATTTTAATTTCCCTAAGCTATAGGACCATAAGTGGAAGTGCCCTAGGCTCTGTTGCTTTGTTTTTTAGATGTTTCAGGAAACACCATACACTTCTCCCGAGTGGCTGTTGGCAATTGACATCCCGCCCATCAGCATAACAAGGCTCCCAGTTCTCCATGGCCTGTCCTGCCTTTCTGGATTTTACACTTTTTTCAGATGGCCCTTTTGACCGGGGGGAAGTGAGACTTCATTGTAGTGCAGATTTCCTTTGCAAGCTTGCTTGGTTGGCCAAAAAGGGCGTATGCGTTTTTTCCTGAATATATTCAGGAAAAAACGCATACGCCCTTTTTGGCCAAGTGCATCATTGTGGACGTTCTGCCTCTTTTCCTATGCTTTCAATGCAATTCCAGTCTACCTCCTGAAATCGGTTTCCTGCAATTCTGCCCCGCTTTCAAGTCCTCTTGGCAGCCTTACTTCAGTATATTTTTGGACGATAGCTGTCATTTATAACTCTGCAGGTTTGTGAATTACAGTGCCCCTGAGCTCCTTTCTTCAACTCGCTTTCTCGTGAGCTGGCCGCAACACCGCAGGATGGCTTCAGGCCCTAATCTGGTTCCGGCACGGCACGCTGAGCCTTTGGTTAATTCCTCTTCCTGGTGGGAAATGAGAGTTAAATTTGCCCGTCCAGACACCTCCAGCTAGTCTGTCATTGGTTCTCCCTATTCCTGTTCATCTTCCGCAGAAATTGCAAACTGGGCCAAACAGGAGGTTAAAGGCACTGACTCTCCAAGTCGGGAGAGTGTTAGTAAAGCGTCTGGAATGTTGCACCCGAGTACCAGGGGACGAAAACTGACACATATTGGAACACGTCTCCCGATCACACGGTTGATCATACTCTGGGTTCCACATGCATGTTTTAGCTGAAGGAAGAATACCTTAAACCTGGAGAGTTGAGACCCGTGGAATGGGTACCATGCAATATGACTTCAAAGGGTCTTCATTTGCTCACCGAACCTCTCCAATCCTATCACTGCTGCGTTTATGCCCCTGTACACACACTTGATTCTCTTTCAGAGACATAGCAATCCATAGGTTTTAAGATACTTCCTAGTCAGGTACACTCTTAGGCATTTAATATGGGGTGTTGAGTCCATTTCGTGGAGCAAGGAGTAGCTCTTGTCTATTCCATATTTGGCTTAAGGAACTTTATCTGTGCTCATTTCAATCTCTGGTTTTATGCAGCACCCCAACTCACCTTTCCCCTTAAGCAAGCATAAGTTGGGTTTCTAAATTTGAGACCCTGTTCTGTTTTGTAATTCAGTTCCTGTGTAGCCAAGGTTACATTCCGTGTATTAGTGATATCTTATGATGTTTCTTTTCCTGTGTGACTTATTTCAGTTAGAATCATCGTACCTGAATCCACTCATTATGCTGCTACGGGCCTGATGACATAGATTTCATTGCTGAGTGATACTGCATTGTACGTAAGTACCACAACTTCTTTATCCATTTTTCACTTTCTGCGATATTGAACTTGTACCATAAACCAGGTTCTTGTAAACAGAGCCGTCCCAACCTTTGGGGTGGCTGTGTCTTTTGATTTTAATTTCCCTAAGCTATAGGACCATAAGTGGAAGTGCCCTAGGCTCTGTTGCTTTGTTTTTTAGATGTTTCAGGAAACACCATACACTTCTCCCGAGTGGCTGTTGGCAATTTACATCCCGCCCATCAGCATAACAAGGCTCCCAGTTCTCCATGGCCTGTCCTGCCTTTCTGGATTTTACACTTTTTTCAGATGGCCCTTTTGACCGGGGGGAATTGAGACTTCATTGTAGTGCAGATTTCCTTTGCAACCTTGCTTGGTTGGCCAAAAAGGGCGTATGCGTTTTTTCCTGAATATATTCAGGAAAAAACGCATACGCCCTTTTTGGCCAAGTGCATCATTGTGGACGTTCTGCCTCTTTTCCTATGCTTTCAATGCAATTCCAGTCTACCTCCTGAAATCGGTTTCCTGCAATTCTGCCCCGCTTTCAAGTCCTCTTGGCAGCCTTACTTCAGTATATTTTTGGACGATAGCTGTCATTTATAACTCTGCAGGTTTGTGAATTACAGTGCCCCTGAGCTCCTTTCTTCAACTCGCTTTCTCGTGAGCTGGCCGCAACACCGCAGGATGGCTTCAGGCCCTAATCTGGTTCCGGCACGGCACGCTGAGCCTTTGGTTAATTCCTCTTCCTGGTGGGAAATGAGAGTTAAATTTGCCCGTCCAGACACCTCCAGCTAGTCTGTCATTGGTTCTCCCTATTCCTGTTCATCTTCCGCAGAAATTGCAAACTGGGCCAAACAGGAGGTTAAAGGCACTGACTCTCCAAGTCGGGAGAGTGTTAGTAAAGCGTCTGGAATGTTGCACCCGAGTACCAGGGGACGAAAACTGAGACATATTGGAACACGTCTCCCGATCACACGGTTGATCATACTCTGGGTTCCACATGCATGTTTTAGCTGAAGGAAGAATACCTTAAACCTGGAGAGTTGAGACCCGTGGAATGGGTACCATGCAATATGACTTCAAAGGGTCTTCATTTGCTCACCGAACCTCTCCAATCCTATCACTGCTGCGTTTATGCCCCTGTACACACACTTGATTCTCTTTCAGAGACATAGCAATCCATAGGTTTTAAGATACTTCCTAGTCAGGTACACTCTTAGGCATTTAATATGGGGTGTTGAGTCCATTTCGTTGAGCAAGGAGTAGCTCTTGTCTATTCCATATTTGGCTTAAGGAACTTTATCTGTGCTCATTTCAATCTCTGGTTTTATGCAGCACCCCAACTCACCTTTCCCCTTAAGCAAGCATAAGTTGGGTTTCTAAATTTGAGACCCTGTTCTGTTTTGGAATTCAGTTCCTGTGTAGCCAAGGTTACATTCCGTGTATTAGTGATATCTTATGATGTTTCTTTTTCTGTGTGACTTATTTCAGTTAGAATCATCGTACCTGAATCCACTCATTATGCTGCTACGGGCCTGATGACATAGATTTCATTGCTGAGTGATATTGCATTGTACGTAAGTACCACAACTTCTTTATCCATTTTTCACTTTCTGCGATATTGAACTTGTACCGTAAACCAGGTTCTTGTAAACAGAGCCGTCCCAACGTTTGGGGTGGCTGTGTCTTTTGATTTTAATTTCCCTAAGCTATAGGACCATAAGTGGAAGTGCCCTAGGCTCTGTTGCTTTGTTTTTTAGATGTTTCAGGAAACACCATACACTTCTCCCGAGTGGCTGTTGGCAATTGACATCCCGCCCATCAGCATAACAAGGCTCCCAGTTCTCCATGGCCTGTCCTGCCTTTCTGGATTTTACACTTTTTTCAGATGGCCCTTTTGACCGGGGGGAAGTGAGACTTCATTGTAGTGCAGATTTCCTTTGCAAGCTTGCTTGGTTGGCCAAAAAGGGCGTATGCGTTTTTTCCTGAATATATTCAGGAAAAAACGCATACGCCCTTTTTGGCCAAGTGCATCATTGTGGACGTTCTGCCTCTTTTCCTATGCTTTCAATGCAATTCCAGTCTACCTCCTGAAATCGGTTTCCTGCAATTCTGCCCCGCTTTCAAGTCCTCTTGGCAGCCTTACTTCAGTATATTTTTGGACGATAGCTGTCATTTATAACTCTGCAGGTTTGTGAATTACAGTGCCCCTGAGCTCCTTTCTTCAACTCGCTTTCTCGTGAGCTGGCCGCAACACCGCAGGATGGCTTCAGGCCCTAATCTGGTTCCGGCACGGCACGCTGAGCCTTTGGTTAATTCCTCTTCCTGGTGGGAAATGAGAGTTAAATTTGCCCGTCCAGACACCTCCAGCTAGTCTGTCATTGGTTCTCCCTATTCCTGTTCATCTTCCGCAGAAATTGCAAACTGGGCCAAACAGGAGGTTAAAGGCACTGACTCTCCAAGTCGGGAGAGTGTTAGTAAAGCGTCTGGAATGTTGCACCCGAGTACCAGGGGACGAAAACTGACACATATTAGAACACGTCTCCCGATCACACGGTTGATCATACTCTGGGTTCCACATGCATGTTTTAGCTGAAGGAAGAATACCTTAAACCTGGAGAGTTGAGACCCGTGGAATGGGTACCATGCAATATGACTTCAAAGGGTCTTCATTTGCTCACCGAACCTCTCCAATCCTATCACTGCTGCGTTTATGCCCCTGTACACACACTTGATTCTCTTTCAGAGACATAGCAATCCATAGGTTTTAAGATACTTCCTAGTCAGGTACACTCTTAGGCCTTTAATATGGGGTGTTGAGTCCATTTCGTTGAGCAAGGAGTAGCTCTTGTCTATTCCATATTTGGCTTAAGGAACTTTATCTGTGCTCATTTCAATCTCTGGTTTTATGCAGCACCCCAACTCACCTTTCCCCTTAAGCAAGCATAAGTTGGGTTTCTAAATTTGAGACCCTGTTCTGTTTTGTAATTTAGTTCCTGTGTAGCCAAGGTTACATTCCGTGTATTAGTGATATCTTATGATGTTTCTTTTCCTGTGTGACTTATTTCAGTTAGAATCATCGTACCTGAATCCACTCATTATGCTGCTACGGGCCTGATGACATAGATTTCATTGCTGAGTGATACTGCATTGTACGTAAGTACCACAACTTCTTTATCCATTTTTCACTTTCTGCGATATTGAACTTGTACCGTAAACCAGGTTCTTGTAAACAGAGCCGTCCCAACCTTTGGGGTGGCTGTGTCTTTTGATTTTAATTTCCCTAAGCTATAGGACCATAAGTGGAAGTGCCCTAGGCTCTGTTGCTTTGTTTTTTAGATGTTTCAGGAAACACCATACACTTCTCCCGAGTGGCTGTTGGCAATTGACATCCCGCCCATCAGCATAACAAGGCTCCCAGTTCTCCATGGCCTCTCCTGCCTTTCTGGATTTTACACTTTTTTCAGATGGCCCTTTTGACCGGGGGGAAGTGACACTTCATTGTAGTGCAGATTTCCTTTGCAAGCTTGCTTGGTTGGCCAAAAAGGGCGTATGCGTTTTTTCCTGAATATATTCAGGAAAAAACGCATACGCCCTTTTTGGCCAAGTGCATCATTGTGGACGTTCTGCCTCTTTTCCTATGCTTTCAATGCAATTCCAGTCTACCTCCTGAAATCGGTTTCCTGCAATTCTGCCCCGCTTTCAAGTCCTCTTGGCAGCCTTACTTCAGTATATTTTTGGATGATAGCTGTCATTTATAACTCTGCAGGTTTGTGAATTACAGTGCCCCTGAGCTCCTTTCTTCAACTCGCTTTCTCGTGAGCTGGCCGCAACACCGCAGGATGGCTTCAGGCCCTAATCTGGTTCCGGCACGGCACGCTGAGCCTTTGGTTAATTCCTCTTCCTGGTGGGAAATGAGAGTTAAATTTGCCCGTCCAGACACCTCCAGCTAGTCTGTCATTGGTTCTCCCTATTCCTGTTCATCTTCCGCAGAAATTGCAAACTGGGCCAAACAGGAGGTTAAAGGCACTGACTCTCCAAGTCGGGAGAGTGTTAGTAAAGCGTCTGGAATGTTGCACCCGAGTACCAGGGGACGAAAACTGAGACATATTGGAACACGTCTCCCGATCACACGGTTTATCATACTCTGGGTTCCACATGCATGTTTTAGCTGAAGGAAGAATACCTTAAACCTGGAGAGTTGAGACCCGTGGAATGGGTACCATGCAATATGATTTCAAAGGGTCTTCATTTGCCCACCGAACCTCTCCAATCCTATCACTGCTGCGTTTATGCCCCTGTACACACACTTGATTCTCTTTCAGAGACATAGCAATCCATAGGTTTTAAGATACTTCCTAGTCAGGTACACTCTTAGGCATTTAATATGGGGTGTTGAGTCCATTGCGTTGAGCAAGGAGTAGCTCTTGTCTATTCCATATTTGGCTTAAGGAACTTTATCTGTGCTCATTTCAATCTCTGGTTTTATGCAGCACCCCAACTCACCTTTCCCCTTAAGCAAGCATAAGTTGGGTTTCTAAATTTGAGACCCTGTTCTGTTTTGGAATTCAGTTCCTGTGTAGCCAAGGTTACATTCCGTGTATTAGTGATATCTTATGATGTTTCTTTTCCTGTGTGACTTATTTCAGTTAGAATCATCGTACCTGAATCCACTCATTATGCTGCTACGGGCCTGATGACATAGATTTCATTGCTGAGTGATACTGCATTGTACGTAAGTACCACAACTTCTTTATCCATTTTTCACTTTCTGCGATATTGAACTTGTACTGTAAACCAGGTTCTTGTAAACAGAGCCGTCCCAACCTTTGGGGTGGCTGTGTCTTTTTGATTTTAATTTCCCTAAGCTATAGGACCATAAGTGGAAGTGCCCTAGGCTCTGTTGCTTTGTTTTTTAGATGTTTCAGGAAACACCATACACTTCTCCCGAGTGGCTGTTGGCAGTTGACATCCCGCCCATCAGCATAACAAGGCTCCCAGTTCTCCATGGCCTGTCCTGCCTTTCTGGATTTTACACTTTTTTCAGATGGCCCTTTTGACCGGGGGGAAGTGAGACTTCATTGTAGTGCAGATTTCCTTTGCAAGCTTGCTTGGTTGGCCAAAAAGGGCGTATGCGTTTTTTCCTGAATATATTCAGGAAAAAACGCATACGCCCTTTTTGGCCAAGTGCATCATTGTGGACGTTCTGCCTCTTTTCCTATGCTTTCAATGCAATTCCAGTCTACCTCCTGAAATCGGTTTCCTGCAATTCTGCCCCGCTTTCAAGTCCTCTTGGCAGCCTTACTTCAGTATATTTTTGGATGATAGCTGTCATTTATAACTCTGCAGGTTTGTGAATTACAGTGCCCCTGAGCTCCTTTCTTCAACTCGCTTTCTCGTGAGCTGGCCGCAACACCGCAGGATGGCTTCAGGCCCTAATCTGGTTCCGGCACGGCACGCTGAGCCTTTGGTTAATTCCTCTTCCTGGTGGGAAATGAGAGTTAAATTTGCCCGTCGAGACACCTCCAGCAAGTCTGTCATTGGTTCTCCCTATTCCTGTTCATCTTCCGCAGAAATTGCAACCTGGGCCAAACAGGAGGTTAAAGGCACTGACTCTCCAAGTCGGGAGAGTGTTAGTAAAGCGTCTGGAATGTTGCACCCAAGTACCAGGGGACGAAAACTGAGACATATTGGAACACGTCTCCCGATCACACGGTTGATCATACTCTGGGTTCCACATGCATGTTTTAGCTGAAGGAAGAATACCTTCAACCTGGAGAGTTGAGACCCGTGGAATGGGTACCATGCAATATGACTTCAAAGGGTCTTCATTTGCTCACCGAACCTCTCCAATCCTATCACTGCTGCGTTTATGCCCCTGTACACACACTTGATTCTCTTTCAGAGACATAGCAATCCATAGGTTTTAAGATACTTCCTAGTCAGGTACACTCTTAGGCATTTAATATGGGGTGTTGAGTCCATTTCGTTGAGCAAGGAGTAGCTCTTGTCTATTCCATATTTGGCTTAAGGAACTTTATCTGTGCTCATTTCAATCTCTGGTTTTATGCAGCACCCCAACTCACCTTTCCCCTTAAGCAAGCATAAGTTGGTTTTCTAAATTTGAGACCTTGTTCTGTTTTGTAATTGAGTTCCTGTGTAGCCAAGGTTACATTCCGTGTATTAGTGATATCTTATGATGTTTCTTTTTCTGTGTGACTTATTTCAGTTAGAATCATCGTACCTGAATCCACTCATTATGCTGCTACGGGCCTGATGACATAGATTTCATTGCTGAGTGATATTGCATTGTACGTAAGTACCACAACTTCTTTATCCATTTTTCACTTTCTGCGATATTGAACTTGTACCGTAAACCAGGTTCTTGTAAACAGAGCCGTCCCAACCTTTGGGGTGGCTGTGTCTTTTGATTTTAATTTCCCTAAGCTATAGGACCATAAGTGGAAGTGCCCTAGGCTCTGTTGCTTTGTTTTTTAGATGTTTCAGGAAACACCATACACTTCTCCCGAGTGGCTGTTGGCAATTTACATCCCGCCCATCAGCATAACAAGGCTCCCAGTTCTCCATGGCCTGTCCTGCCTTTCTGGATTTTACACTTTTTTCAGATGGCCCTTTTGACCGGTGGGAAGTGAGACTTCATTGTAGTGCAGATTTCCTTTGCAAGCATGCTTGGTTGGCCAAAAAGGGCGTATGCGTTTTTTCCTGAATATATTCAGGAAAAAACGCATACGCCCTTTTTGGCCAAGTGCATCATTGTGGACGTTCTGCCTCTTTTCCTATGCTTTCAATGCAATTCCAGTCTACCTCCTGAAATCGGTTTCCTGCAATTCTACCCCGCTTTCAAGTCCTCTTGGCAGCCTTACTTCAGTATATTTTTGGACGATAGCTGTCATTTATAACTCTGCAGGTTTGTGAATTACAGTGCCCCTGAGCTCCTTTCTTCAACTCGCTTTCTCGTGAGCTGGCCGCAACACCGCAGGATGGCTTCAGGCCCTAATCTGGTTCCGGCACGGCACGCTGAGCCTTTGGTTAATTCCTCTTCCTGGTGGGAAATGAGAGTTAAATTTGCCCGTCCAGACACCTCCAGCTAGTCTGTCATTGGTTCTCCCTATTCCTGGTCATCTTCCGCAGAAATTGCAAACTGGGCCAAACAGGAGGTTAAAGGCACTGACTCTCCAAGTCGGGAGAGTGTTAGTAAAGCGTCTGGAATGTTGCACCCGAGTACCAGGGGACGAAAACTGACACATATTGGAACACGTCTCCCGATCACACGGTTGATCATACTCTGGGTTCCACATGCATGTTTTAGCTGAAGGAAGAATACCTTAAACCTGGAGAGTTGAGACCCGTGGAATGGGTACCATGCAATATGACTTCAAAGGGTCTTCATTTGCTCACCGAACCTCTCCAATCCTATCACTGCTGCGTTTATGCCCCTGTACACACACTTGATTCTCTTTCAGAGACATAGCAATCCATAGGTTTTAAGATACTTCCTAGTCAGGTACACTCTTAGGCATTTAATATGGGGTGTTGAGTCCATTTCGTGGAGCAAGGAGTAGCTCTTGTCTATTCCATATTTGGCTTAAGGAACTTTATCTGTGCTCATTTCAATCTCTGGTTTTATGCAGCACCCCAACTCACCTTTCCCCTTAAGCAAGCATAAGTTGGGTTTCTAAATTTGAGACCCTGTTCTGTTTTGTAATTCAGTTCCTGTGTAGCCAAGTTTACATTCCGTGTATTAGTGATATCTTATGATGTTTCTTTTTCTGTGTGACTTATTTCAGTTAGAATCATCGTACCTGAATCCACTCATTATGCTGCTACGGGCCTGATGACATAGATTTCATTGCTGAGTGATACTGCATTGTACGTAAGTACCACAACTTCTTTATCCATTTTTCACTTTCTGCGATATTGAACTTGTACCGTAAACCAGGTTCTTGTAAACAGAGCCGTCCCAACCTTTGGGGTGGCTGTGTCTTTTTGATTTTAATTTCCCTAAGCTATAGGACCATAAGTGGAAGTGCCCTAGGCTCTGTTGCTTTGTTTTTTAGATGTTTCAGGAAACACCATACAGTTCTCCCGAGTGGCTGTTGGCAATTGACATCCCGCCCATCAGCATAACAAGGCTCCCAGTTCTCCATGGCCTGTCCTGCCTTTCTGGATTTTACACTTGTTTCAGATGGCCCTTTTGACCGTGGGGAAGTGAGACTTCATTGTAGTGCAGATTTCCTTTGCAAGCTTGCTTTTTGGCCAAAAAGGGCGTATGCGTTTTTTCCTGAATATATTCAGGAAAAAACGCATACGCCCTTTGTGGCCAAGTGCATCATTGTGGACGTTCTGCCTCTTTTCCTATGCTTTCAATGCAATTCCAGTCTACCTCCTGAAATCGGTTTCCTGCAATTCTGCCCCGCTTTCAAGTCCTCTTGGCAGCCTTACTTCAGTATATTTTTGGACGATAGCTGTCATTTATAACTCTGCAGGTTTGTGAATTACAGTGCCCCTGAGCTCCTTTCTTCAACTCGCTTTCTCGTGAGCTGGCCGCAACACCGCAGGATGGCTTCAGGCCCTAATCTGGTTCCGGCACGGCACGCTGAGCCTTTGGTTAATTCCTCTTCCTGGTGGGAAATGAGAGTTAAATTTGCCCGTCCAGACACCTCCAGCTAGTCTGTCATTGGTTCTCCCTATTCCTGTTCATCTTCCGCAGAAATTGCAAACTGGGCCAAACAGGAGGTTAAAGGCACTGACTCTCCAAGTCGGGAGAGTGTTAGTAAAGCATCTGGAATGTTGCACCCGAGTACCAGGGGACGAAAACTGAGACATATTGGAACACGTCTCCCGATCACACGGTTGATCATACTCTGGGTTCCAAATGCATGTTTTAGCTGAAGGAAGAATACCTTAAACCTGGAGAGTTGAGACCCGTGGAATGGGTACCATGCAATATGACTTCAAAGGGTCTTCATTTGCTCACCGAACCTCTCCAATCCTATCACTGCTGCGTTTATGCCCCTGTACACACACTTGATTCTCTTTCAGAGACATAGCAATCCATAGGTTTTAAGATACTTCCTAGTCAGGTACACACTTAGGCATTTAATATGGGGTGTTGAGTCCATTTCGTGGAGCAAGGAGTAGCTCTTGTCTATTCCATATTTGGCTTAAGGAACTTTATCTGTGCTCATTTCAATCTCTGGTTTTATGCAGCACCCCAACTCACCTTTCCCCTTAAGCAAGCATAAGTTGGTTTTCTAAATTTGAGACCTTGTTCTGTTTTGTAATTGAGTTCCTGGGTAGCCAAGGTTACATTCCGTGTATTAGTGATATCTTATGATGTTTCTTTTTCTGTGTGACTTATTTCAGTTAGAATCATCGTACCTGAATCCACTCATTATGCTGCTACGGGCCTGATGACATAGATTTCATTGCTGAGTGATATTGCATTGTACGTAAGTACCACAACTTCTTTATCCATTTTTCACTTTCTGCGATATTGAACTTGTACCGTAAACCAGGTTCTTGTAAACAGAGCCGTCCCAACCTTTGGGGTGGCTGTGTCTTTTGATTTTAATTTCCCTAAGCTATAGGACCATAAGTGGAAGTGCCCTAGGCTCTGTTGCTTTGTTTTTTAGATGTTTCAGGAAACACCATACACTTCTCCCGAGTGGCTGTTGGCAATTTACATCCCGCCCATCAGCATAACAAGGCTCCCAGTTCTCCATGGCCTGTCCTGCCTTTCTGGATTTTACACTTTTTTCAGATGGCCCTTTTGACCGGGGGGAAGTGAGACTTCATTGTAGTGCAGATTTCCTTTGCAAGCATGCTTGGTTGGCCAAAAAGGGCGTATGCGTTTTTTCCTGAATATATTCAGGAAAAAACGCATACGCCCTTTTTGGCCAAGTGCATCATTGTGGACGTTCTGCCTCTTTTCCTATGCTTTCAATGCAATTCCAGTCTACCTCCTGAAATCGGTTTCCTGCAATTCTACCCCGCTTTCAAGTCCTCTTGGCAGCCTTACTTCAGTATATTTTTGGACGATAGCTGTCATTTATAACTCTGCAGGTTTGTGAATTACAGTGCCCCTGAGCTCCTTTCTTCAACTCGCTTTCTCGTGAGCTGGCCGCAACACCGCAGGATGGCTTCAGGCCCTAATCTGGTTCCGGCACGGCACGCTGAGCCTTTGGTTAATTCCTCTTCCTGGTGGGAAATGAGAGTTAAATTTGCCCGTCCAGACACCTCCAGCTAGTCTGTCATTGGTTCTCCCTATTCCTGTTCATCTTCCGCAGAAATTGCAACCTGGGCCAAACAGGAGGTTAAAGGCACTGACTCTCCAAGTCGGGAGAGTGTTAGTAAAGCGTCTGGAATGTTGCACCCGAGTACCAGGGGACGAAAACTGACACATATTGGAACACGTCTCCCGATCACACGGTTGATCATACTCTGGGTTCCACATGCATGTTTTAGCTGAAGGAAGAATACCTTAAACCTGGAGAGTTGAGACCCGTGGAATGGGTACCATGCAATATGACTTCAAAGGGTCTTCATTTGCTCACCGAACCTCTCCAATCCTATCACTGCTGCGTTTATGCCCCTGTACACACACTTGATTCTCTTTCAGAGACATAGCAATCCATAGGTTTTAAGATACTTCCTAGTCAGGTACACTCTTAGGCATTTAATATGGGGTGTTGAGTCCATTTCGTTGAGCAAGGAGTAGCTCTTGTCTATTCCATATTTGGCTTAAGGAAGTTTATCTGTGCTCATTTCAATCTCTGGTTTTATGCAGCACCCCAACTCACCTTTCCCCTTAAGCAAGCATAAGTTGGTTTTCTAAATTTGAGACCTTGTTCTGTTTTGTAATTGAGTTCCTGTGTAGCCAAGGTTACATTCCGTGTATTAGTGATATCTTATGATGTTTCTTTTTCTGTGTGACTTATTTCAGTTAGAATCATCGTACCTGAATCCACTCATTATGCTGCTACGGGCCTGATGACATAGATTTCCTTGCTGAGTGATATTGCATTGTACGTAAGTACCACAACTTCTTTATCCATTTTTCACTTTCTGCGATATTGAACTTGTACCGTAAACCAGGTTCTTGTAAACAGAGCCGTCCCAACCTTTGGGGTGGCTGTGTCTTTTTGATTTTAATTTCCCTAAGCTATAGGACCATAAGTGGAAGTGCCCTAGGCTCTGTTGCTTTGTTTTTTAGATGTTTCAGGAAACACCATACACTTCTCCCGAGTGGCTGTTGGCAATTTACATCCCGCCCATCAGCATAACAAGGCTCCCAGTTCTCCATGGCCTGTCCTGCCTTTCTGGATTTTACACTTGTTTCAGATGGCCCTTTTGACCGGGGGGAAGTGAGACTTCATTGTAGTGCAGATTTCCTTTGCAAGCTTGCTTGGTTGGCCAAAAAGGGCGTATGCGTTTTTTCCTGAATATATTCAGGAAAAAACGCATACGCCCTTTGTGGCCAAGTGCATCATTGTGGACGTTCTGCCTCTTTTCCTATGCTTTCAATGCAATTCCAGTCTACCTCCTGAAATCGGTTTCCTGCAATTCTGCCCCGCTTTCAAGTCCTCTTGGCAGCCTTACTTCAGTATATTTTTGGACGATAGCTGTCATTTATAACTCTGCAGGTTTGTGAATTACAGTGCCCCTGAGCTCCTTTCTTCAACTCGCTTTCTCGTGAGCTGGCCGCAACACCGCAGGATGGCTTCAGGCCCTAATCTGGTTCCGGCACGGCACGCTGAGCCTTTGGTTAATTCCTCTTCCTGGTGGGAAATGAGAGTTAAATTTGCCCGTCCAGACACCTCCAGCTAGTGTGTCATTGGTTCTCCCTATTCCTGTTCATCTTCCGCAGAAATTGCAACCTGGGCCAAACAGGAGGTTAAAGGCACTGACTCTCCAAGTCGGGAGAGTGTTAGTAAAGCGTCTGGAATGTTGCACCCGAGTACCAGGGGACGAAAACTGAGACATATTGGAACACGTCTCCCGATCACACGGTTGATCATACTCTGGGTTCCACATGCATGTTTTAGCTGAAGGAAGAATACCTTAAACCTGGAGAGTTGAGACCCGTGGAATGGGTACCATGCAATATGACTTCAAAGGGTCTTCATTTGCTCACCGAACCTCTCCAGTCCTATCACTGCTGCGTTTATGCCCCTGTACACACACTTGATTCTCTTTCAGAGACATAGCAATCCATAGGTTTTAAGATACTTCCTAGTCAGGTACACTCTTAGGCATTTAATATGGGGTGTTGAGTCCATTTCGTTGAGCAAGGAGTAGCTCTTGTCTATTCCATATTTGGCTTAAGGAACTTTATCTGTGCTCATTTCAATCTCTGGTTTTATGCAGCACCCCAACTCACCTTTCCCCTTAAGCAAGCATAAGTTGATTTTCTAAATTTGAGACCTTGTTCTGTTTTGTAATTGAGTTCCTGGGTAGCCAAGGTTACATTCCGTGTATTAGTGATATCTTATGATGTTTCTTTTTCTGTGTGACTTATTTCAGTTAGAATCATCGTACCTGAATCCACTCATTATGCTGCTACGGGCCTGATGACATAGATTTCATTGCTGAGTGATATTGCATTGTACGTAAGTACCACAACTTCTTTATCCATTTTTCACTTTCTGCGATATTGAACTTGTACCGTAAACCAGGTTCTTGTAAACAGAGCCGTCCCAACCTTTGGGGTGGCTGTGTCTTTAGATTTTAATTTCCCTAAGCTATAGGACCATAAGTGGAAGTGCCCTAGGCTCTGTTGCTTTGTTTTTTAGATGTTTCAGGAAACACCATACACTTCTCCCGAGTGGCTGTTGGCAATTTACATCCCGCCCATCAGCATAACAAGGCTCTCAGTTCTCCATGGCCTGTCCTGCCTTTCTGGATTTTACACTTTTTTCAGATGGCCCTTTTGACCGGGGGGAAGTGAGACTTCATTGTAGTGCAGATTTCCTTTGCAAGCTTGCTTGGTTGGCCAAAAAGGGCGTATGCGTTTTTTCCTGAATATATTCAGGAAAAAACGCATACGCCCTTTGTGGCCAAGTGCATCATTGTGGACGTTCTGCCTCTTTTCCTATGCTTTCAATGCAATTCCAGTCTACCTCCTGAAATCGGTTTCCTGCAATTCTGCCCCGCTTTCAAGTCCTCTTGGCAGCCTTACTTCAGTATATTTTTGGACGATAGCTGTCATTTATAACTCTGCAGGTTTGTGAATTACAGTGCCCCTGAGCTCCTTTCTTCAACTCGCTTTCTCGTGAGCTGGCCGCAACACCGCAGGATGGCTTCAGGCCCTAATCTGGTTCCGGCACGGCACGCTGAGCCTTTGGTTAATTCCTCTTCCTGGTGGGAAATGAGAGTTAAATTTGCCCGTCCAGACACCTCCAGCTAGTCTGTCATTGGTTCTCCCTATTCCTGTTCATCTTCCGCAGAAATTGCAACCTGGGCCAAACAGGAGGTTAAAGGCACTGACTCTCCAAGTCGGGAGAGTGTTAGTAAAGCGTCTGGAATGTTGCACCCGAGTACCAGGGGACGAAAACTGAGACATATTGGAACACGTCTCCCGATCACACGGTTGATCATACTCCGGGTTCCACATGCATGTTTTAGCTGAAGGAAGAATACCTTAAACCTGGAGAGTTGAGACCCGTGGAATGGGTACCATGCAATATGACTTCAAAGGGTCTTCATTTGCTCACCGAACCTCTCCAATCCTATCACTGCTGCGTTTATGCCCCTGTACACACACTTGATTCTCTTTCAGAGACATAGCAATCCATAGGTTTTAAGATACTTCCTAGTCAGGTACACTCTTAGGCATTTAATATCGGGTGTTGAGTCCATTTCGTGGAGCAAGGAGTAGCTCTTGTCTATTCCATATTTGGCTTAAGGAACTTTATCTGTGCTCATTTCAATCTCTGGTTTTATGCAGCACCCCAACTCACCTTTCCCCTTAAGCAAGCATAAGTTGGTTTTCTAAATTTGAGACCCTGTTCTGTTTTGTAATTCAGTTCCTGTGTAGCCAAGGTTACATTCCGTGTATTAGTGATATCTTATGATGTTTCTTTTTCTGTGTGACTTATTTCAGTTAGAATCATCGTACCTGAATCCACTCATTATGCTGCTACGGGCCTGATGACATAGATTTCCTTGCTGAGTGATATTGCATTGTACGTAAGTACCACAACTTCTTTATCTATTTTTCACTTTCTGCGATATTGAACTTGTACCGTAAACGTGGTTCTTGTAAACACAGCCGTGCCAAACTTTGAGGTGGCTGTGTCTTTTTGAGTTTAATTTCCCTAAGCTATAGGACCATAAGTGGAAGTGCCCTAGGCTCTGTTGCTTTGTTTTTTAGATGTTTCAGGAAACACCATACACTTCTCCCGAGTGGCTGTTGGCAATTTACATCCCGCCCATCAGCATAACAAGGCTCCCAGTTCTCCATGGCCTGTCCTGCCTTTCTGGATTTTACACTTGTTTCAGATGGCCCTTTTGACCGGGGGGAAGTGAGACTTCATTGTAGTGCAGATTTCCTTTGCAAGCTTGCTTGGTTGGCCAAAAAGGGCGTATGCGTTTTTTCCTGAATATATTCAGGAAAAAACGCATACGCCCTTTTTGGCCAAGTGCATCATTGTGGACGTTCTGCCTCTTTTCCTATGCTTTCAATGCAATTCCAGTCTACCTCCTGAAATCGGTTTCCTGCAATTCTGCCCCGCTTTCAAGTCCTCTTGGCAGCCTTACTTCAGTATATTTTTGGACGATAGCTGTCATTTATAACTCTGCAGGTTTGTGAATTACAGTGCCCCTGAGCTCCTTTCTTCAACTCGCTTTCTCGTGAGCTGGCCGCAACACCGCAGGATGGCTTCAGGCCCTAATCTGGTTCCGGCACGGCACGCTGAGCCTTTGGTTAATTCCTCTTCCTGGTGGGAAATGAGAGTTAAATTTGCCCGTCCAGACACCTCCAGCTAGTGTGTCATTGGTTCTCCCTATTCCTGTTCATCTTCCGCAGAAATTGCAACCTGGGCCAAACAGGAGGTTAAAGGCACTGACTCTCCAAGTCGGGAGAGTGTTAGTAAAGCGTCTGGAATGTTGCACCCGAGTACCAGGGGACGAAAACTGAGACATATTGGAACACGTCTCCCGATCACACGGTTGATCATACTCTGGGTTCCACATGCATGTTTTAGCTGAAGGAAGAATACCTTAAACCTGGAGAGTTGAGACCCGTGGAATGGGTACCATGCAATATGACTTCAAAGGGTCTTCATTTGCTCACCGAACCTCTCCAATCCTATCACTGCTGCGTTTATGCCCCTGTACACACACTTGATTCTCTTTCAGAGACATAGCAATCCATAGGTTTTAAGATACTTCCTAGTCAGGTACACTCTTAGGCCTTTAATATGGGGTGTTGAGTCCATTTCGTTGAGCAAGGAGTAGCTCTTGTCTATTCCATATTTGGCTTAAGGAACTTTATCTGTGCTCATTTCAATCTCTGGTTTTATGCAGCACCCCAACTCACCTTTCCCCTTAAGCAAGCATAAGTTGGGTTTCTAAATTTGAGACCCTGTTCTGTTTTGTAATTTAGTTCCTGTGTAGCCAAGGTTACATTCCGTGTATTAGTGATATCTTATGATGTTTCTTTTCCTGTGTGACTTATTTCAGTTAGAATCATCGTACCTGAATCCACTCATTATGCTGCTACGGGCCTGATGACATAGATTTCATTGCTGAGTGATACTGCATTGTACGTAAGTACCACAACTTCTTTATCCATTTTTCACTTTCTGCGATATTGAACTTGTACCGTAAACCAGGTTCTTGTAAACAGAGCCGTCCCAACCTTTGGGGTGGCTGTGTCTTTTGATTTTAATTTCCCTAAGCTATAGGACCATAAGTGGAAGTGCCCTAGGCTCTGTTGCTTTGTTTTTTAGATGTTTCAGGAAACACCATACACTTCTCCCGAGTGGCTGTTGGCAATTGACATCCCGCCCATCAGCATAACAAGGCTCCCAGTTCTCCATGGCCTGTCCTGCCTTTCTGGATTTTACACTTTTTTCAGATGGCCCTTTTGACCGGGGTGAAGTGACACTTCATTGTAGTGCAGATTTCCTTTGCAAGCTTGCTTGGTTGGCCAAAAAGGGCGTATGCGTTTTTTCCTGAATATATTCAGGAAAAAACGCATACGCCCTTTTTGGCCAAGTGCATCATTGTGGACGTTCTGCCTCTTTTCCTATGCTTTCAATGCAATTCCAGTCTACCTCCTGAAATCGGTTTCCTGCAATTCTGCCCCGCTTTCAAGTCCTCTTGGCAGCCTTACTTCAGTATATTTTTGGACGATAGCTGTCATTTATAACTCTGCAGGTTTGTGAATTACAGTGCCCCTGAGCTCCTTTCTTCAACTCGCTTTCTCGTGAGCTGGCCGCAACACCGCAGGATGGCTTCAGGCCCTAATCTGGTTCCGGCACGGCACGCTGAGCCTTTGGTTAATTCCTCTTCCTGGTGGGAAATGAGAGTTAAATTTGCCCGTCCAGACACCTCCAGCTAGTGTGTCATTGGTTCTCCCTATTCCTGTTCATCTTCCGCAGAAATTGCAAACTGGGCCAAACAGGAGGTTAAAGGCACTGACTCTCCAAGTCGTGAGAGTTTTAGTAAAGCGTCTGGAATGTTGCACCCGAGTACCAGGGGACGAAAACTGACACATATTGGAACACGTCTCCCGATCACACGGTTGATCATACTCTGGGTTCCACATGCATGTTTTAGCTGAAGGAAGAATACCTTAAACCTGGAGAGTTGAGACCCGTGGAATGGGTACCATGCAATATGACTTCAAAGGGTCTTCATTTGCTCACCGAACCTCTCCAATCCTATCACTGCTGCGTTTATGCCCCTGTACACACACTTGATTGTCTTTCAGAGACATAGCAATCCATAGGTTTTAAGATACTTCCTAGTCAGGTACACTCTTAGGCATTTAATATGGGGTGTTGAGTCCATTTCGTTGAGCAAGGAGTAGCTCTTGTCTATTCCATATTTGGCTTAAGGAACTTTATCTGTGCTCATTTCAATCTCTGGTTTTATGCAGCACCCCAACTCACCTTTCCCCTTAAGCAAGCATAAGTTGGGTTTCTAAATTTGAGACCCTGTTCTGTTTTGTAATTCAGTTCCTGTGTAGCCAAGGTTACATTCCGTGTATTAGTGATATCTTATGATGTTTCTTTTCCTGTGTGACTTATTTCAGTTAGAATCATCGTACCTGAATCCACTCATTATGCTGCTACGGGCCTGATGACATAGATTTCCTTGCTGAGTGATACTGCATTGTACGTAAGTACCACAACTTCTTTATCCATTTTTCACTTTCTGCGATATTGAACTTGTACCATAAACGTGGTTCTTGTAAACACAGCCGTGCCAAACTTTGGGGTGGCTGTGTCTTTTTGAGTTTAATTTCCCTAAGCTATAAGACCATAAGTGGAAGTGCCCTAGGCTCTGTTGCTTTGTTTTTTAGATGTTTCATGAAACACCATACACTTCTCCCGAGTGGCTGTTGGCAATTGACATCCCGCCCATCAGCATAACAAGGCTCCCAGTTCTCCATGGCCTGTCCTGCCTTTCTGGATTTTACACTTTTTTCAGATGGCCCTTTTGACCGGGGTGAAGTGACACTTCATTGTAGTGCAGATTTCCTTTGCAAGCTTGCTTGGTTGGCCAAAAAGGGCGTATGCGTTTTTTCCTGAATATATTCAGGAAAAAACGCATACGCCCTTTTTGGCCAAGTGCATCATTGTGGACGTTCTGCCTCTTTTCCTATGCTTTCAATGCAATTCCAGTCTACCTCCTGAAATCGGTTTCCTGCAATTCTGCCCCGCTTTCAAGTCCTCTTGGCAGCCTTACTTCAGTATATTTTTGGACGATAGCTGTCATTTATAACTCTGCAGGTTTGTGAATTACAGTGCCCCTGAGCTCCTTTCTTCAACTCGCTTTCTCGTGAGCTGGCCGCAACACCGCAGGATGGCTTCAGGCCCTAATCTGGTTCCGGCACGGCACGCTGAGCCTTTGGTTAATTCCTCTTCCTGGTGGGAAATGAGAGTTAAATTTGCCCGTCCAGACACCTCCAGCTAGTGTGTCATTGGTTCTCCCTATTCCTGTTCATCTTCCGCAGAAATTGCAAACTGGGCCAAACAGGAGGTTAAAGGCACTGACTCTCCAAGTCGTGAGAGTTTTAGTAAAGCGTCTGGAATGTTGCACCCGAGTACCAGGGGACGAAAACTGACACATATTGGAACACGTCTCCCGATCACACGGTTGATCATACTCTGGGTTCCACATGCATGTTTTAGCTGAAGGAAGAATACCTTAAACCTGGAGAGTTGAGACCCGTGGAATGGGTACCATGCAATATGACTTCAAAGGGTCTTCATTTGCTCACCGAACCTCTCCAATCCTATCACTGCTGCGTTTATGCCCCTGTACACACACTTGATTGTCTTTCAGAGACATAGCAATCCATAGGTTTTAAGATACTTCCTAGTCAGGTACACTCTTAGGCATTTAATATGGGGTGTTGAGTCCATTTCGTTGAGCAAGGAGTAGCTCTTGTCTATTCCATATTTGGCTTAAGGAACTTTATCTGTGCTCATTTCAATCTCTGGTTTTATGCAGCACCCCAACTCACCTTTCCCCTTAAGCAAGCATAAGTTGGGTTTCTAAATTTGAGACCCTGTTCTGTTTTGTAATTCAGTTCCTGTGTAGCCAAGGTTACATTCCGTGTATTAGTGATATCTTATGATGTTTCTTTTCCTGTGTGACTTATTTCAGTTAGAATCATCGTACCTGAATCCACTCATTATGCTGCTACGGGCCTGATGACATAGATTTCCTTGCTGAGTGATACTGCATTGTACGTAAGTACCACAACTTCTTTATCCATTTTTCACTTTCTGCGATATTGAACTTGTACCATAAACGTGGTTCTTGTAAACACAGCCGTGCCAAACTTTGGGGTGGCTGTGTCTTTTTGAGTTTAATTTCCCTAAGCTATAAGACCATAAGTGGAAGTGCCCTAGGCTCTGTTGCTTTGTTTTTTAGATGTTTCATGAAACACCATACACTTCTCCCGAGTGGCTGTTGGCAATTGACATCCCGCCCATCAGCATAACAAGGCTCCCAGTTCTCCATGGCCTGTCCTGCCTTTCTGGATTTTACACTTTTTTCAGATGGCCCTTTTGACCGGGGGGAAGTGAGACTTCATTGTAGTGCAGATTTCCTTTGCAAGCTTGCTTGGTTGGCCAAAAAGGGCGTATGCGTTTTTTCCTGAATATATTCAGGAAAAAACGCATACGCCCTTTTTGGCCAAGTGCATCATTGTGGACGTTCTGCCTCTTTTCCTATGCTTTCAATGCAATTCCAGTCTACCTCCTGAAATCGGTTTCCTGCAATTCTGCCCCGCTTTCAAGTCCTCTTGGCAGCCTTACTTCAGTATATTTTTGGACGATAGCTGTCATTTATAACTCTGCAGGTTTGTGAATTACAGTGCCCCTGAGCTCCTTTCTTCAACTCGCTTTCTCGTGAGCTGGCCGCAACACCGCAGGATGGCTTCAGGCCCTAATCTGGTTCCGGCACGGCACGCTGAGCCTTTGGTTAATTCCTCTTCCTGGTGGGAAATGAGAGTTAAATTTGCCCGTCCAGACACTTCCAGCTAGTGTGTCATTGGTTCTCCCTATTCCTGTTCATCTTCCGCAGAAATTGCAAACTGGGCCAAACAGGAGGTTAAAGGCACTGACTCTCCAAGTCGGGAGAGTGTTAGTAAAGCGTCTGGAATGTTGCACCCGAGTACAAGAGGACGAAAACTGAGACATATTGGAACACGTCTCCCGATCACACGGTTGATCATACTCTGGGTTCCACATGCATGTTTTAGCTGAAGGAAGAATACCTTAAACCTGGAGAGTTGAGACCCGTGGAATGGGTACCATGCAATATGACTTCAAAGGGTCTTCATTTGCTCACCGAACCTCTCCAATCCTATCACTGCTGCGTTTATGCCCCTGTACACACACTTGATTCTCTTTCAGAGACATAGCAATCCATAGGTTTTAAGATACTTCCTAGTCAGGTACACTCTTAGGCATTTAATATGGGGTGTTGAGTCCATTTCGTTGAGCAAGGAGTAGCTCTTGTCTATTCCATATTTGGCTTAAGGAACTTTATCTGTGCTCATTTCAATCTCTGGTTTTATGCAGCACCCCAACTCACCTTTCCCCTTAAGCAAGCATAAGTTGGGTTTCTAAATTTGAGACCCTGTTCTGTTTTGTAATTCAGTTCCTGTGTAGCCAAGGTTACATTCCGTGTATTAGTGATATCTTATGATGTTTCTTTTCCTGTGTGACTTATTTCAGTTAGAATCATCGTACCTGAATCCACTCATTATGCTGCTACGGGCCTGATGACATAGATTTCCTTGCTGAGTGATACTGCATTGTACGTAAGTACCACAACTTCTTTATCCATTTTTCACTTTCTGCGATATTGAACTTGTACCGTAAACGTGGTTCTTGTAAACACAGCCGTGCCAAACTTTGGGGTGGCTGTGTCTTTTTGAGTTTAATTTCCCTAAGCTATAGGACCATAAGTGGAAGTGCCCTAGGCTCTGTTGCTTTGTTTTTTAGATGTTTCAGGAAACACCATACACTTCTCCCGAGTGGCTGTTGGCAATTGACATCCCGCCCATCAGCATAACAAGGCTCCCAGTTCTCCATGGCCTGTCCTGCCTTTCTGGATTTTACACTTTTTTCAGATGGCCCTTTTGACCGGGGGGAAGTGAGACTTCATTGTAGTGCAGATTTCCTTTGCAAGCTTGCTTGGTTGGCCAAAAAGGGCGTATGCGTTTTTTCCTGAATATATTCAGGAAAAAACGCATACGCCCTTTGTGGCCAAGTGCATCATTGTGGACGTTCTGCCTCTTTTCCTATGCTTTCAATGCAATTCCAGTCTACCTCCTGAAATCGGTTTCCTGCAATTCTGCCCCGCTTTCAAGTCCTCTTGGCAGCCTTACTTCAGTATATTTTTGGACGATAGCTGTCATTTATAACTCTGCAGGTTTGTGAATTACAGTGCCCCTGAGCTCCTTTCTTCAACTCGCTTTCTCGTGAGCTGGCCGCAACACCGCAGGATGGCTTCAGGCCCTAATCTGGTTCCGGCACGGCACGCTGAGCCTTTGGTTAATTCCTCTTCCTGGTGGGAAATGAGAGTTAAATTTGCCCGTCCAGACACCTCCAGCTAGTGTGTCATTGGTTCTCCCTATTCCTGTTCATCTTCCGCAGAAATTGCAAACTGGGCCAAACAGGAGGTTAAAGGCACTGACTCTCCAAGTCGGGAGAGTGTTAGTAAAGCGTCTGGAATGTTGCACCCGAGTACCAGAGGACGAAAACTGACACATATTGGAACACGTCTCCCGATCACACGGTTGATCATACTCTGGGTTCCACATGCATGTTTTAGCTGAAGGAAGAATACCTTAAACCTGGAGAGTTGAGACCCGTGGAATGGGTACCATGCAATATGACTTCAAAGGGTCTTCATTTGCTCACCGAACCTCTCCAATCCTATCACTGCTGCGTTTATGCCCCTGTACACACACTTGATTCTCTTTCAGAGACATAGCAATCCATAGGTTTTAAGATACTTCCTAGTCAGGTACACTCTTAGGCATTTAATATGGGGTGTTGAGTCCATTTCGTTGAGCAAGGAGTAGCTCTTGTCTATTCCATATTTGGCTTAAGGAAGTTTATCTGTGCTCATTTCAATCTCTGGTTTTATGCAGCACCCCAACTCACCTTTCCCCTTAAGCAAGCATAAGTTGGGTTTCTAAATTTGAGACCCTGTTCTGTTTTGTAATTCAGTTCCTGTGTAGCCAAGGTTACATTCCGTGTATTAGTGATATCTTATGAGGTTTCTTTTCCTGTGTGACTTATTTCAGTTAGAATCATCGTACCTGAATCCACTCATTATGCTGCTACGGGCCTGATGACATAGATTTCATTGCTGAGTGATACTGCATTGTACGTAAGTACCACAACTTCTTTATCCATTTTTCACTTTCTGCGATATTGAACTTGTACCGTAAACCAGGTTCTTGTAAACAGAGCCGTCCCAACCTTTGGGGTGGCTGTGTCTTTTTGATTTTAATTTCCCTAAGCTATAGGACCATAAGTGGATGTGCCCTAGGCTCTGTTGCTTTGTTTTTTAGATGTTTCAGGAAACACCATACACTTCTCCCGAGTGGCTGTTGGCAATTTACATCCCGCCCATCAGCATAACAAGGCTCCCAGTTCTCCATGGCCTGTCCTGCCTTTCTGGATTTTACACTTTTTTCAGATGGCCCTTTTGACCGGGGGGAAGTGAGACTTCATTGTAGTGCAGATTTCCTTTGCAAGCTTGCTTGGTTGGCCAAAAAGGGCGTATGCGTTTTTTCCTGAATATATTCAGGAAAAAACGCATACGCCCTTTGTGGCCAAGTGCATCATTGTGGACGTTCTGCCTCTTTTCCTATGCTTTCAATGCAATTCCAGTCTACCTCCTGAAATCGGTTTCCTGCAATTCTGCCCCGCTTTCAAGTCCTCTTGGCAGCCTTACTTCAGTATATTTTTGGACGATAGCTGTCATTTATAACTCTGCAGGTTTGTGAATTACAGTGCCCCTGAGCTCCTTTCTTCAACTCGCTTTCTCGTGAGCTGGCCGCAACACCGCAGGATGGCTTCAGGCCCTAATCTGGTTCCGGCACGGCACGCTGAGCCTTTGGTTAATTCCTCTTCCTGGTGGGAAATGAGAGTTAAATTTGCCCGTCCAGACACCTCCAGCTAGTCTGTCATTGGTTCTCCCTATTCCTGTTCATCTTCCGCAGAAATTGCAAACTGGGCCAAACAGGAGGTTAAAGGCACTGACTCTCCAAGTCGGGAGAGTGTTAGTAAAGCGTCTGGAATGTTGCACCCGAGTACCAGGGGACGAAAACTGAGACATATTGGAACACGTCTCCCGATCACACGGTTGATCATACTCTGGGTTCCACATGCATGTTTTAGCTGAAGGAAGAATACCTTAAACCTGGAGAGTTGAGACCCGTGGAATGGGTACCATGCAATATGACTTCAAAGGGTCTTCATTTGCTCACCGAACCTCTCCAATCCTATCACTGCTGCGTTTATGCCCCTGTACACACACTTGATTCTCTTTCAGAGACATAGCAATCCATAGGTTTTAAGATACTTCCTAGTCAGGTACACTCTTAGGCATTTAATATGGGGTGTTGAGTCCATTTCGTGGAGCAAGGAGTAGCTCTTGTCTATTCCATATTTGGCTTAAGGAACTTTATCTGTGCTCATTTCAATCTCTGGTTTTATGCAGCACCCCAACTCACCTTTCCCCTTAAGCAAGCATAAGTTGGGTTTCTAAATTTGAGACCCTGTTCTGTTGTGTAATTCAGTTCCTGTGTAGCCAAGTTTACATTCCGTGTATTAGTGATATCTTATGATGTTTCTTTTTCTGTGTGACTTATTTCAGTTAGAATCATCGTACCTGAATCCACTCATTATGCTGCTACGGGCCTGATGACATGGATTTCATTGCTGAGTGATACTGCATTGTACGTAAGTACCACAACTTCTTTATCCATTTTTCACTTTCTGCGATATTGAACTTGTACCGTAAACCAGGTTCTTGTAAACAGAGCCGTCCCAACCTTTGGGGTGGCTGTTTCTTTTTGATTTTAATTTCCCTAAGCTATAGGACCATAAGTGGAAGTGCCCTAGGCTCTGTTGCTTTGTTTTTTAGATGTTTCAGGAAACACCATACACTTCTCCCGAGTGGCTGTTGGCAATTTACATCCCGCCCATCAGCATAACAAGGCTCCCAGTTCTCCATGGCCTGTCCTTCCTTTCTGGATTTTACACTTGTTTCAGATGGCCCTTTTGACCGTGGGGAAGTGAGACTTCATTGTAGTGCAGATTTCCTTTGCAAGCTTGCTTGGTTGGCCAAAAAGGGCGTATGCGTTTTTTCCTGAATATATTCAGGAAAAAACGCATACGCCCTTTGTGGCCAAGTGCATCATTGTGGACGTTCTGCCTCTTTTCCTATGCTTTCAATGCAATTCCAGTCTACCTCCTGAAATCGGTTTCCTGCAATTCTGCCCCGCTTTCAAGTCCTCTTGGCAGCCTTACTTCAGTATATTTTTGGACGATAGCTGTCATTTATAACTCTGCAGGTTTGTGAATTACAGTGCCCCTGAGCTCCTTTCTTCAACTCGCTTTCTCGTGAGCTGGCCGCAACACTGCAGGATGGCTTCAGGCCCTAATCTGGTTCCGGCACGGCACGCTGAGCCTTTGGTTAATTCCTCTTCCTGGTGGGAAATGAGAGTTAAATTTGCCCGTCCAGACACCTCCAGCTAGTCTGTCATTGGTTCTCCCTATTCCTGTTCATCTTCCGCAGAAATTGCAACCTGGGCCAAACAGGAGGTTAAAGGCACTGACTCTCCAAGTCGGGAGAGTGTTAGTAAAGCGTCTGGAATGTTGCACCCGAGTACCAGGGGACGAAAACTGAGACATATTGGAACACGTCTCCCGATCACACGGTTGATCATACTCTGGGTTCCACATGCATGTTTTAGCTGAAGGAAGAATACCTTAAACCTGGAGAGTTGAGACCCGTGGAATGGGTACCATGCAATATGACTTCAAAGGGTCTTCATTTGCTCACCGAACCTCTCCAATCCTATCACTGCTGCGTTTATGCCCCTGTACACACACTTGATTCTCTTTCAGAGACATAGCAATCCATAGGTTTTAAGATACTTCCTAGTCAGGTACACTCTTAGGCATTTAATATGGGGTGTTGAGTCCATTGCGTTGAGCAAGGAGTAGCTCTTGTCTATTCCATATTTGGCTTAAGGAACTTTATCTGTGCTCATTTCAATCTCTGGTTTTATGCAGCACCCCAACTCACCTTTCCCCTTAAGCAAGCATAAGTTGGTTTTCTAAATTTGAGACCTTGTTCTGTTTTGTAATTGAGTTCCTGTGTAGCCAAGGTTACATTCCGTGTATTAGTGATATCTTATGATGTTTCTTTTTCTGTGTGACTTATTTCAGTTAGAATCATCGTACCTGAATCCACTCATTATGCTGCTACGGGCCTGATGACATAGATTTCCTTGCTGAGTGATATTGCATTGTACGTAAGTACCACAACTTCTTTATCCATTTTTCACTTTCTGCGATATTGAACTTGTACCGTAAACGTGGTTCTTGTAAACACAGCCGTGCCAAACTTTGGGGTGGCTGTATCTTTTGATTTTAATTTCCCTAAGCTATAGGACCATAAGTGGAAGTGCCCTAGGCTCTGTTGCTTTGTTTTTTAGATGTTTCAGGAAACACCATACACTTCTCCCGAGTGGCTGTTGGCAATTGACATCCCGCCCATCAGCATAACAAGGCTCCCAGTTCTCCATGGCCTGTCCTGCCTTTCTGGATTTTACACTTTTTTCAGATGGCCCTTTTGACCGGGGGGAAGTGAGACTTCATTGTAGTGCAGATTTCCTTTGCAAGCTTGCTTGGTTGGCCAAAAAGGGCGTATGCGTTTTTTCCTGAATATATTCAGGAAAAAACGCATACGCCCTTTTTGGCCAAGTGCATCATTGTGGACGTTCTGCCTCTTTTCCTATGCTTTCAATGCAATTCCAGTCTACCTCCTGAAATCGGTTTCCTGCAATTCTGCCCCGCTTTCAAGTCCTCTTGGCAGCCTTACTTCAGTATATTTTTGGACGATAGCTGTCATTTATAACTCTGCAGGTTTGTGAATTACAGTGCCCCTGAGCTCCTTTCTTCAACTCGCTTTCTCGTGAGCTGGCCGCAACACTGCAGGATGGCTTCAGGCCCTAATCTGGTTCCGGCACGGCACGCTGAGCCTTTGGTTAATTCCTCTTCCTGGTGGGAAATGAGAGTTAAATTTGCCCGTCCAGACACCTCCAGCTAGTGTGTCATTGGTTCTCCCTATTCCTGTTCATCTTCCGCAGAAATTGCAAACTGGGCCAAACAGGAGGTTAAAGGCACTGACTCTCCAAGTCGTGAGAGTTTTAGTAAAGCGTCTGGAATGTTGCACCCGAGTACCAGGGGACGAAAACTGACACATATTGGAACACGTCTCCCGATCACACGGTTGATCATACTCTGGGTTCCACATGCATGTTTTAGCTGAAGGAAGAATACCTTAAACCTGGAGAGTTGAGACCCGTGGAATGGGTACCATGCAATATGACTTCAAAGGGTCTTCATTTGCTCACCGAACCTCTCCAATCCTATCACTTCTGCGTTTATGCCCCTGTACACACACTTGATTGTCTTTCAGAGACATAGCAATCCATAGGTTTTAAGATACTTCCTAGTCAGGTACACTCTTAGGCATTTAATATGGGGTGTTGAGTCCATTTCGTTGAGCAAGGAGTAGCTCTTGTCTATTCCATATTTGGCTTAAGGAACTTTATCTGTGCTCATTTCAATCTCTGGTTTTATGCAGCACCCCAACTCACCTTTCCCCTTAAGCAAGCATAAGTTGGGTTTCTAAATTTGAGACCCTGTTCTGTTTTGTAATTCAGTTCCTGTGTAGCCAAGGTTACATTCCGTGTATTAGTGATATCTTATGATGTTTCTTTTCCTGTGTGACTTATTTCAGTTAGAATCATCGTACCTGAATCCACTCATTATGCTGCTACGGGCCTGATGACATAGATTTCCTTGCTGAGTGATACTGCATTGTACGTAAGTACCACAACTTCTTTATCCATTTTTCACTTTCTGCGATATTGAACTTGTACCGTAAACGTGGTTCTTGTAAACACAGCCGTGCCAAACTTTGGGGTGGCTGTGTCTTTTTGAGTTTAATTTCCCTAAGCTATAGGACCATAAGTGGAAGTGCCCTAGGCTCTGTTGCTTTGTTTTTTAGATGTTTCATGAAACACCATACACTTCTCCCGAGTGGCTGTTGGCAATTGACATCCCGCCCATCAGCATAACAAGGCTCCCAGTTCTCCATGGCCTGTCCTGCCTTTCTGGATTTTACACTTTTTTCAGATGGCCCTTTTGACCGGGGGGAAGTGAGACTTCATTGTAGTGCAGATTTCCTTTGCAAGCTTGCTTGGTTGGCCAAAAAGGGCGTATGCGTTTTTTCCTGAATATATTCAGGAAAAAACGCATACGCCCTTTTTGGCCAAGTGCATCATTGTGGACGTTCTGCCTCTTTTCCTATGCTTTCAATGCAATTCCAGTCTACCTCCTGAAATCGGTTTCCTGCAATTCTGCCCCGCTTTCAAGTCCTCTTGGCAGCCTTACTTCAGTATATTTTTGGACGATAGCTGTCATTTATAACTCTGCAGGTTTGTGAATTACAGTGCCCCTGAGCTCCTTTCTTCAACTCGCTTTCTCGTGAGCTGGTCGCAACACCGCAGGATGGCTTCAGGCCCTAATCTGGTTCCGGCACGGCACGCTGAGCCTTTGGTTAATTCCTCTTCCTGGTGGGAAATGAGAGTTAAATTTGCCCGTCCAGACACTTCCAGCTAGTGTGTCATTGGTTCTCCCTATTCCTGTTCATCTTCCGCAGAAATTGCAAACTGGGCCAAACAGGAGGTTAAAGGCACTGACTCTCCAAGTCGGGAGAGTGTTAGTAAAGCGTCTGGAATGTTGCACCCGAGTACAAGAGGACGAAAACTGACACATATTGGAACACGTCTCCCGATCACACGGTTGATCATACTCTGGGTTCCACATGCATGTTTTAGCTGAAGGAAGAATACCTTAAACCTGGAGAGTTGAGACCCGTGGAATGGGTACCATGCAATATGACTTCAAAGGGTCTTCATTTGCTCACCGAACCTCTCCAATCCTATCACTGCTGCGTTTATGCCCCTGTACACACACTTGATTCTCTTTCAGAGACATAGCAATCCATAGGTTTTAAGATACTTCCTAGTCAGGTACACTCTTAGGCATTTAATATGGGGTGTTGAGTCCATTTCGTTGAGCAAGGAGTAGCTCTTGTCTATTCCATATTTGGCTTAAGGAACTTTATCTGTGCTCATTTCAATCTCTGGTTTTATGCAGCACCCCAACTCACCTTTCCCCTTAAGCAAGCATATGTTGGGTTTCTAAATTTGAGACCCTGTTCTGTTTTGTAATTCAGTTCCTGTGTAGCCAAGGTTACATTCCGTGTATTAGTGATATCTTATGATGTTTCTTTTCCTGTGTGACTTATTTCAGTTAGAATCATCGTACCTGAATCCACTCATTATGCTGCTACGGGCCTGATGACATAGATTTCCTTGCTGAGTGATATTGCATTGTACGTAAGTACCACAACTTCTTTATCCATTTTTCACTTTCTGCGATATTGAACTTGTACCGTAAACGTGGTTCTTGTAAACACAGCCGTGCCAAACTTTGGGGTGGCTGTGTCTTTTTGAGTTTAATTTCCCTAAGCTATAGGACCATAAGTGGAAGTGCCCTAGGCTCTGTTGCTTTGTTTTTTAGATGTTTCAGGAAACACCATACACTTCTCCCGAGTGGCTGTTGGCAATTGACATCCCGCCCATCAGCATAACAAGGCTCCCAGTTCTCCATGGCCTGTCCTGCCTTTCTGGATTTTACACTTTTTTCAGATGGCCCTTTTGACCGGGGGGAAGTGAGACTTCATTGTAGTGCAGATTTCCTTTGCAAGCTTGCTTGGTTGGCCAAAAAGGGCGTATGCGTTTTTTCCTGAATATATTCAGGAAAAAACGCATACGCCCTTTTTGGCCAAGTGCATCATTGTGGACGTTCTGCCTCTTTTCCTATGCTTTCAATGCAATTCCAGTCTACCTCCTGAAATCGGTTTCCTGCAATTCTGCCCCGCTTTCAAGTCCTCTTGGCAGCCTTACTTCAGTATATTTTTGGACGATAGCTGTCATTTATAACTCTGCAGGTTTGTGAATTACAGTGCCCCTGAGCTCCTTTCTTCAACTCGCTTTCTCGTGAGCTGGCCGCAACACTGCAGGATGGCTTCAGGCCCTAATCTGGTTCCGGCACGGCACGCTGAGCCTTTGGTTAATTCCTCTTCCTGGTGGGAAATGAGAGTTAAATTTGCCCGTCCAGACACCTCCAGCTAGTGTGTCATTGGTTCTCCCTATTCCTGTTCATCTTCCGCAGAAATTGCAAACTGGGCCAAACAGGAGGTTAAAGGCACTGACTCTCCAAGTCGTGAGAGTTTTAGTAAAGCGTCTGGAATGTTGCACCCGAGTACCAGGGGACGAAAACTGACACATATTGGAACACGTCTCCCGATCACACGGTTGATCATACTCTGGGTTCCACATGCATGTTTTAGCTGAAGGAAGAATACCTTAAACCTGGAGAGTTGAGACCCGTGGAATGGGTACCATGCAATATGACTTCAAAGGGTCTTCATTTGCTCACCGAACCTCTCCAATCCTATCACTTCTGCGTTTATGCCCCTGTACACACACTTGATTGTCTTTCAGAGACATAGCAATCCATAGGTTTTAAGATACTTCCTAGTCAGGTACACTCTTAGGCATTTAATATGGGGTGTTGAGTCCATTTCGTTGAGCAAGGAGTAGCTCTTGTCTATTCCATATTTGGCTTAAGGAACTTTATCTGTGCTCATTTCAATCTCTGGTTTTATGCAGCACCCCAACTCACCTTTCCCCTTAAGCAAGCATAAGTTGGGTTTCTAAATTTGAGACCCTGTTCTGTTTTGTAATTCAGTTCCTGTGTAGCCAAGGTTACATTCCGTGTATTAGTGATATCTTATGATGTTTCTTTTCCTGTGTGACTTATTTCAGTTAGAATCATCGTACCTGAATCCACTCATTATGCTGCTACGGGCCTGATGACATAGATTTCATTGCTGAGTGATACTGCATTGTACGTAAGTACCACAACTTCTTTATCCATTTTTCACTTTCTGCGATATTGAACTTGTACCGTAAACCAGGTTCTTGTAAACAGAGCCGTCCCAACCTTTGGGGTGGCTGTGTCTTTTTGATTTTAATTTCCCTAAGCTATAGGACCATAAGTGGAAGTGCCCTAGGCTCTGTTGCTTTGTTTTTTAGATGTTTCAGGAAACACCATACAGTTCTCCCGAGTGGCTGTTGGCAATTGACATCCCGCCCATCAGCATAACAAGGCTCCCAGTTCTCCATGGCCTGTCCTGCCTTTCTGGATTTTACACTTGTTTCAGATGGCCCTTTTGACCGTGGGGAAGTGAGACTTCATTGTAGTGCAGATTTCCTTTGCAAGCTTGCTTTTTGGCCAAAAAGGGCGTATGCGTTTTTTCCTGAATATATTCAGGAAAAAACGCATACGCCCTTTGTGGCCAAGTGCATCATTGTGGACGTTCTGCCTCTTTTCCTATGCTTTCAATGCAATTCCAGTCTACCTCCTGAAATCGGTTTCCTGCAATTCTGCCCCGCTTTCAAGTCCTCTTGGCAGCCTTACTTCAGTATATTTTTGGACGATAGCTGTCATTTATAACTCTGCAGGTTTGTGAATTACAGTGCCCCTGAGCTCCTTTCTTCAACTCGCTTTCTCGTGAGCTGGCCGCAACACCGCAGGATGGCTTCAGGCCCTAATCTGGTTCCGGCACGGCACGCTGAGCCTTTGGTTAATTCCTCTTCCTGGTGGGAAATGAGAGTTAAATTTGCCCGTCCAGACACCTCCAGCTAGTCTGTCATTGGTTCTCCCTATTCCTGTTCATCTTCCGCAGAAATTGCAACCTGGGCCAAACAGGAGGTTAAAGGCACTGACTCTCCAAGTCGGGAGAGTGTTAGTAAAGCGTCTGGAATGTTGCACCCGAGTACCAGGGGACGAAAACTGACACATATTGGAACACGTCTCCCGATCACACGGTTGATCATACTCTGGGTTCCACATGCATGTTTTAGCTGAAGGAAGAATACCTTAAACCTGGAGAGTTGAGACCCGTGGAATGGGTACCATGCAATATGACTTCAAAGGGTCTTCATTTGCTCACCGAACCTCTCCAATCCTATCACTGCTGCGTTTATGCCCCTGTACACACACTTGATTCTCTTTCAGAGACATAGCAATCCATAGGTTTTAAGATACTTCCTAGTCAGGTACACTCTTAGGCATTTAATATGGGGTGTTGAGTCCATTTCGTTGAGCAAGGAGTAGCTCTTGTCTATTCCATATTTGGCTTAAGGAAGTTTATCTGTGCTCATTTCAATCTCTGGTTTTATGCAGCACCCCAACTCACCTTTCCCCTTAAGCAAGCATAAGTTGGTTTTCTAAATTTGAGACCTTGTTCTGTTTTGTAATTGAGTTCCTGTGTAGCCAAGGTTACATTCCGTGTATTAGTGATATCTTATGATGTTTCTTTTTCTGTGTGACTTATTTCAGTTAGAATCATCGTACCTGAATCCACTCATTATGCTGCTACGGGCCTGATGACATAGATTTCCTTGCTGAGTGATATTGCATTGTACGTAAGTACCACAACTTCTTTATCCATTTTTCACTTTCTGCGATATTGAACTTGTACCGTAAACCAGGTTCTTGTAAACAGAGCCGTCCCAACCTTTGGGGTGGCTGTGTCTTTTTGATTTTAATTTCCCTAAGCTATAGGACCATAAGTGGAAGTGCCCTAGGCTCTGTTGCTTTGTTTTTTAGATGTTTCAGGAAACACCATACACTTCTCCCGAGTGGCTGTTGGCAATTTACATCCCGCCCATCAGCATAACAAGGCTCCCAGTTCTCCATGGCCTGTCCTGCCTTTCTGGATTTTACACTTGTTTCAGATGGCCCTTTTGACCGGGGGGAAGTGAGACTTCATTGTAGTGCAGATTTCCTTTGCAAGCTTGCTTGGTTGGCCAAAAAGGGCGTATGCGTTTTTTCCTGAATATATTCAGGAAAAAACGCATACGCCCTTTGTGGCCAAGTGCATCATTGTGGACGTTCTGCCTCTTTTCCTATGCTTTCAATGCAATTCCAGTCTACCTCCTGAAATCGGTTTCCTGCAATTCTGCCCCGCTTTCAAGTCCTCTTGGCAGCCTTACTTCAGTATATTTTTGGACGATAGCTGTCATTTATAACTCTGCAGGTTTGTGAATTACAGTGCCCCTGAGCTCCTTTCTTCAACTCGCTTTCTCGTGAGCTGGCCGCAACACCACAGGATGGCTTCAGGCCCTAATCTGGTTCCGGCACGGCACGCTGAGCCTTTGGTTAATTCCTCTTCCTGGTGGGAAATGAGAGTTAAATTTGCCCGTCCAGACACCTCCAGCTAGTGTGTCATTGGTTCTCCCTATTCCTGTTCATCTTCCGCAGAAATTGCAACCTGGGCCAAACAGGAGGTTAAAGGCACTGACTCTCCAAGTCGGGAGAGTGTTAGTAAAGCGTCTGGAATGTTGCACCCGAGTACCAGGGGACGAAAACTGAGACATATTGGAACACGTCTCCCGATCACACGGTTGATCATACTCTGGGTTCCACATGCATGTTTTAGCTGAAGGAAGAATACCTTAAACCTGGAGAGTTGAGACCCGTGGAATGGGTACCATGCAATATGACTTCAAAGGGTCTTCATTTGCTCACCGAACCTCTCCAGTCCTATCACTGCTGCGTTTATGCCCCTGTACACACACTTGATTCTCTTTCAGAGACATAGCAATCCATAGGTTTTAAGATACTTCCTAGTCAGGTACACTCTTAGGCATTTAATATGGGGTGTTGAGTCCATTTCGTTGAGCAAGGAGTAGCTCTTGTCTATTCCATATTTGGCTTAAGGAACTTTATCTGTGCTCATTTCAATCTCTGGTTTTATGCAGCACCCCAACTCACCTTTCCCCTTAAGCAAGCATAAGTTGATTTTCTAAATTTGAGACCTTGTTCTGTTTTGTAATTGAGTTCCTGGGTAGCCAAGGTTACATTCCGTGTATTAGTGATATCTTATGATGTTTCTTTTTCTGTGTGACTTATTTCAGTTAGAATCATCGTACCTGAATCCACTCATTATGCTGCTACGGGCCTGATGACATAGATTTCATTGCTGAGTGATATTGCATTGTACGTAAGTACCACAACTTCTTTATCCATTTTTCACTTTCTGCGATATTGAACTTGTACCGTAAACCAGGTTCTTGTAAACAGAGCCGTCCCAACCTTTGGGGTGGCTGTGTCTTTAGATTTTAATTTCCCTAAGCTATAGGACCATAAGTGGAAGTGCCCTAGGCTCTGTTGCTTTGTTTTTTAGATGTTTCAGGAAACACCATACACTTCTCCCGAGTGGCTGTTGGCAATTTACATCCCGCCCATCAGCATAACAAGGCTCTCAGTTCTCCATGGCCTGTCCTGCCTTTCTGGATTTTACACTTTTTTCAGATGGCCCTTTTGACCGGGGGGAAGTGAGACTTCATTGTAGTGCAGATTTCCTTTGCAAGCTTGCTTGGTTGGCCAAAAAGGGCGTATGCGTTTTTTCCTGAATATATTCAGGAAAAAACGCATACGCCCTTTGTGGCCAAGTGCATCATTGTGGACGTTCTGCCTCTTTTCCTATGCTTTCAATGCAATTCCAGTCTACCTCCTGAAATCGGTTTCCTGCAATTCTGCCCCGCTTTCAAGTCCTCTTGGCAGCCTTACTTCAGTATATTTTTGGACGATAGCTGTCATTTATAACTCTGCAGGTTTGTGAATTACAGTGCCCCTGAGCTCCTTTCTTCAACTCGCTTTCTCGTGAGCTGGCCGCAACACCGCAGGATGGCTTCAGGCCCTAATCTGGTTCCGGCACGGCACGCTGAGCCTTTGGTTAATTCCTCTTCCTGGTGGGAAATGAGAGTTAAATTTGCCCGTCCAGACACCTCCAGCTAGTCTGTCATTGGTTCTCCCTATTCCTGTTCATCTTCCGCAGAAATTGCAACCTGGGCCAAACAGGAGGTTAAAGGCACTGACTCTCCAAGTCGGGAGAGTGTTAGTAAAGCGTCTGGAATGTTGCACCCGAGTACCAGGGGACGAAAACTGAGACATATTGGAACACGTCTCCCGATCACACGGTTGATCATACTCCGGGTTCCACATGCATGTTTTAGCTGAAGGAAGAATACCTTAAACCTGGAGAGTTGAGACCCGTGGAATGGGTACCATGCAATATGACTTCAAAGGGTCTTCATTTGCTCACCGAACCTCTCCAATCCTATCACTGCTGCGTTTATGCCCCTGTACACACACTTGATTCTCTTTCAGAGACATAGCAATCCATAGGTTTTAAGATACTTCCTAGTCAGGTACACTCTTAGGCATTTAATATCGGGTGTTGAGTCCATTTCGTGGAGCAAGGAGTAGCTCTTGTCTATTCCATATTTGGCTTAAGGAACTTTATCTGTGCTCATTTCAATCTCTGGTTTTATGCAGCACCCCAACTCACCTTTCCCCTTAAGCAAGCATAAGTTGGTTTTCTAAATTTGAGACCCTGTTCTGTTTTGTAATTCAGTTCCTGTGTAGCCAAGGTTACATTCCGTGTATTAGTGATATCTTATGATGTTTCTTTTTCTGTGTGACTTATTTCAGTTAGAATCATCGTACCTGAATCCACTCATTATGCTGCTACGGGCCTGATGACATAGATTTCCTTGCTGAGTGATATTGCATTGTACGTAAGTACCACAACTTCTTTATCCATTTTTCACTTTCTGCGATATTGAACTTGTACCGTAAACGTGGTTCTTGTAAACACAGCCGTGCCAAACTTTGAGGTGGCTGTGTCTTTTTGAGTTTAATTTCCCTAAGCTATAGGACCATAAGTGGAAGTGCCCTAGGCTCTGTTGCTTTGTTTTTTAGATGTTTCAGGAAACACCATACACTTCTCCCGAGTGGCTGTTGGCAATTTACATCCCGCCCATCAGCATAACAAGGCTCCCAGTTCTCCATGGCCTGTCCTGCCTTTCTGGATTTTACACTTGTTTCAGATGGCCCTTTTGACCGGGGGGAAGTGAGACTTCATTGTAGTGCAGATTTCCTTTGCAAGCTTGCTTGGTTGGCCAAAAAGGGCGTATGCGTTTTTTCCTGAATATATTCAGGAAAAAACGCATACGCCCTTTTTGGCCAAGTGCATCATTGTGGACGTTCTGCCTCTTTTCCTATGCTTTCAATGCAATTCCAGTCTACCTCCTGAAATAGGTTTCCTGCAATTCTGCCCCGCTTTCAAGTCCTCTTGGCAGCCTTACTTCAGTATATTTTTGGACGATAGCTGTCATTTATAACTCTGCAGGTTTGTGAATTACAGTGCCCCTGAGCTCCTTTCTTCAACTCGCTTTCTCGTGAGCTGGCCGCAACACCGCAGGATGGCTTCAGGCCCTAATCTGGTTCCGGCACGGCACGCTGAGCCTTTGGTTAATTCCTCTTCCTGGTGGGAAATGAGAGTTAAATTTGCCCGTCCAGACACCTCCAGCTAGTGTGTCATTGGTTCTCCCTATTCCTGTTCATCTTCCGCAGAAATTGCAACCTGGGCCAAACAGGAGGTTAAAGGCACTGACTCTCCAAGTCGGGAGAGTGTTAGTAAAGCGTCTGGAATGTTGCACCCGAGTACCAGGGGACGAAAACTGAGACATATTGGAACACGTCTCCCGATCACACGGTTGATCATACTCTGGGTTCCACATGCATGTTTTAGCTGAAGGAAGAATACCTTAAACCTGGAGAGTTGAGACCCGTGGAATGGGTACCATGCAATATGACTTCAAAGGGTCTTCATTTGCTCACCGAACCTCTCCAATCCTATCACTGCTGCGTTTATGCCCCTGTACACACACTTGATTCTCTTTCAGAGACATAGCAATCCATAGGTTTTAAGATACTTCCTAGTCAGGTACACTCTTAGGCCTTTAATATGGGGTGTTGAGTCCATTTCGTTGAGCAAGGAGTAGCTCTTGTCTATTCCATATTTGGCTTAAGGAACTTTATCTGTGCTCATTTCAATCTCTGGTTTTATGCAGCACCCCAACTCACCTTTCCCCTTAAGCAAGCATAAGTTGGGTTTCTAAATTTGAGACCCTGTTCTGTTTTGTAATTTAGTTCCTGTGTAGCCAAGGTTACATTCCGTGTATTAGTGATATCTTATGATGTTTCTTTTCCTGTGTGACTTATTTCAGTTAGAATCATCGTACCTGAATCCACTCATTATGCTGCTACGGGCCTGATGACATAGATTTCATTGCTGAGTGATACTGCATTGTACGTAAGTACCACAACTTCTTTATCCATTTTTCACTTTCTGCGATATTGAACTTGTACCGTAAACCAGGTTCTTGTAAACAGAGCCGTCCCAACCTTTGGGGTGGCTGTGTCTTTTGATTTTAATTTCCCTAAGCTATAGGACCATAAGTGGAAGTGCCCTAGGCTCTGTTGCTTTGTTTTTTAGATGTTTCAGGAAACACCATACACTTCTCCCGAGTGGCTGTTGGCAATTGACATCCCGCCCATCAGCATAACAAGGCTCCCAGTTCTCCATGGCCTGTCCTGCCTTTCTGGATTTTACACTTTTTTCAGATGGCCCTTTTGACCGGGGTGAAGTGACACTTCATTGTAGTGCAGATTTCCTTTGCAAGCTTGCTTGGTTGGCCAAAAAGGGCGTATGCGTTTTTTCCTGAATATATTCAGGAAAAAACGCATACGCCCTTTTTGGCCAAGTGCATCATTGTGGACGTTCTGCCTCTTTTCCTATGCTTTCAATGCAATTCCAGTCTACCTCCTGAAATCGGTTTCCTGCAATTCTGCCCCGCTTTCAAGTCCTCTTGGCAGCCTTACTTCAGTATATTTTTGGACGATAGCTGTCATTTATAACTCTGCAGGTTTGTGAATTACAGTGCCCCTGAGCTCCTTTCTTCAACTCGCTTTCTCGTGAGCTGGCCGCAACACCGCAGGATGGCTTCAGGCCCTAATCTGGTTCCGGCACGGCACGCTGAGCCTTTGGTTAATTCCTCTTCCTGGTGGGAAATGAGAGTTAAATTTGCCCGTCCAGACACCTCCAGCTAGTGTGTCATTGGTTCTCCCTATTCCTGTTCATCTTCCGCAGAAATTGCAAACTGGGCCAAACAGGAGGTTAAAGGCACTGACTCTCCAAGTCGTGAGAGTTTTAGTAAAGCGTCTGGAATGTTGCACCCGAGTACCAGGGGACGAAAACTGACACATATTGGAACACGTCTCCCGATCACACGGTTGATCATACTCTGGGTTCCACATGCATGTTTTAGCTGAAGGAAGAATACCTTAAACCTGGAGAGTTGAGACCCGTGGAATGGGTACCATGCAATATGACTTCAAAGGGTCTTCATTTGCTCACCGAACCTCTCCAATCCTATCACTGCTGCGTTTATGCCCCTGTACACACACTTGATTGTCTTTCAGAGACATAGCAATCCATAGGTTTTAAGATACTTCCTAGTCAGGTACACTCTTAGGCATTTAATATGGGGTGTTGAGTCCATTTCGTTGAGCAAGGAGTAGCTCTTGTCTATTCCATATTTGGCTTAAGGAACTTTATCTGTGCTCATTTCAATCTCTGGTTTTATGCAGCACCCCAACTCACCTTTCCCCTTAAGCAAGCATAAGTTGGGTTTCTAAATTTGAGACCCTGTTCTGTTTTGTAATTCAGTTCCTGTGTAGCCAAGGTTACATTCCGTGTATTAGTGATATCTTATGATGTTTCTTTTCCTGTGTGACTTATTTCAGTTAGAATCATCGTACCTGAATCCACTCATTATGCTGCTACGGGCCTGATGACATAGATTTCCTTGCTGAGTGATACTGCATTGTACGTAAGTACCACAACTTCTTTATCCATTTTTCACTTTCTGCGATATTGAACTTGTACCATAAACGTGGTTCTTGTAAACACAGCCGTGCCAAACTTTGGGGTGGCTGTGTCTTTTTGAGTTTAATTTCCCTAAGCTATAAGACCATAAGTGGAAGTGCCCTAGGCTCTGTTGCTTTGTTTTTTAGATGTTTCATGAAACACCATACACTTCTCCCGAGTGGCTGTTGGCAATTGACATCCCGCCCATCAGCATAACAAGGCTCCCAGTTCTCCATGGCCTGTCCTGCCTTTCTGGATTTTACACTTTTTTCAGATGGCCCTTTTGACCGGGGGGAAGTGAGACTTCATTGTAGTGCAGATTTCCTTTGCAAGCTTGCTTGGTTGGCCAAAAAGGGCGTATGCGTTTTTTCCTGAATATATTCAGGAAAAAACGCATACGCCCTTTTTGGCCAAGTGCATCATTGTGGACGTTCTGCCTCTTTTCCTATGCTTTCAATGCAATTCCAGTCTACCTCCTGAAATCGGTTTCCTGCAATTCTGCCCCGCTTTCAAGTCCTCTTGGCAGCCTTACTTCAGTATATTTTTGGACGATAGCTGTCATTTATAACTCTGCAGGTTTGTGAATTACAGTGCCCCTGAGCTCCTTTCTTCAACTCGCTTTCTCGTGAGCTGGCCGCAACACCGCAGGATGGCTTCAGGCCCTAATCTGGTTCCGGCACGGCACGCTGAGCCTTTGGTTAATTCCTCTTCCTGGTGGGAAATGAGAGTTAAATTTGCCCGTCCAGACACTTCCAGCTAGTGTGTCATTGGTTCTCCCTATTCCTGTTCATCTTCCGCAGAAATTGCAAACTGGGCCAAACAGGAGGTTAAAGGCACTGACTCTCCAAGTCGGGAGAGTGTTAGTAAAGCGTCTGGAATGTTGCACCCGAGTACAAGAGGACGAAAACTGAGACATATTGGAACACGTCTCCCGATCACACGGTTGATCATACTCTGGGTTCCACATGCATGTTTTAGCTGAAGGAAGAATACCTTAAACCTGGAGAGTTGAGACCCGTGGAATGGGTACCATGCAATATGACTTCAAAGGGTCTTCATTTGCTCACCGAACCTCTCCAATCCTATCACTGCTGCGTTTATGCCCCTGTACACACACTTGATTCTCTTTCAGAGACATAGCAATCCATAGGTTTTAAGATACTTCCTAGTCAGGTACACTCTTAGGCATTTAATATGGGGTGTTGAGTCCATTTCGTTGAGCAAGGAGTAGCTCTTGTCTATTCCATATTTGGCTTAAGGAACTTTATCTGTGCTCATTTCAATCTCTGGTTTTATGCAGCACCCCAACTCACCTTTCCCCTTAAGCAAGCATAAGTTGGGTTTCTAAATTTGAGACCCTGTTCTGTTTTGTAATTCAGTTCCTGTGTAGCCAAGGTTACATTCCGTGTATTAGTGATATCTTATGATGTTTCTTTTCCTGTGTGACTTATTTCAGTTAGAATCATCGTACCTGAATCCACTCATTATGCTGCTACGGGCCTGATGACATAGATTTCCTTGCTGAGTGATACTGCATTGTACGTAAGTACCACAACTTCTTTATCCATTTTTCACTTTCTGCGATATTGAACTTGTACCGTAAACGTGGTTCTTGTAAACACAGCCGTGCCAAACTTTGGGGTGGCTGTGTCTTTTTGAGTTTAATTTCCCTAAGCTATAGGACCATAAGTGGAAGTGCCCTAGGCTCTGTTGCTTTGTTTTTTAGATGTTTCAGGAAACACCATACACTTCTCCCGAGTGGCTGTTGGCAATTGACATCCCGCCCATCAGCATAACAAGGCTCCCAGTTCTCCATGGCCTGTCCTGCCTTTCTGGATTTTACACTTTTTTCAGATGGCCCTTTTGACCGGGGGGAAGTGAGACTTCATTGTAGTGCAGATTTCCTTTGCAAGCTTGCTTGGTTGGCCAAAAAGGGCGTATGCGTTTTTTCCTGAATATATTCAGGAAAAAACGCATACGCCCTTTGTGGCCAAGTGCATCATTGTGGACGTTCTGCCTCTTTTCCTATGCTTTCAATGCAATTCCAGTCTACCTCCTGAAATCGGTTTCCTGCAATTCTGCCCCGCTTTCAAGTCCTCTTGGCAGCCTTACTTCAGTATATTTTTGGACGATAGCTGTCATTTATAACTCTGCAGGTTTGTGAATTACAGTGCCCCTGAGCTCCTTTCTTCAACTCGCTTTCTCGTGAGCTGGCCGCAACACCGCAGGATGGCTTCAGGCCCTAATCTGGTTCCGGCACGGCACGCTGAGCCTTTGGTTAATTCCTCTTCCTGGTGGGAAATGAGAGTTAAATTTGCCCGTCCAGACACCTCCAGCTAGTGTGTCATTGGTTCTCCCTATTCCTGTTCATCTTCCGCAGAAATTGCAAACTGGGCCAAACAGGAGGTTAAAGGCACTGACTCTCCAAGTCGGGAGAGTGTTAGTAAAGCGTCTGGAATGTTGCACCCGAGTACCAGAGGACGAAAACTGACACATATTGGAACACGTCTCCCGATCACACGGTTGATCATACTCTGGGTTCCACATGCATGTTTTAGCTGAAGGAAGAATACCTTAAACCTGGAGAGTTGAGACCCGTGGAATGGGTACCATGCAATATGACTTCAAAGGGTCTTCATTTGCTCACCGAACCTCTCCAATCCTATCACTGCTGCGTTTATGCCCCTGTACACACACTTGATTCTCTTTCAGAGACATAGCAATCCATAGGTTTTAAGATACTTCCTAGTCAGGTACACTCTTAGGCATTTAATATGGGGTGTTGAGTCCATTTCGTTGAGCAAGGAGTAGCTCTTGTCTATTCCATATTTGGCTTAAGGAAGTTTATCTGTGCTCATTTCAATCTCTGGTTTTATGCAGCACCCCAACTCACCTTTCCCCTTAAGCAAGCATAAGTTGGGTTTCTAAATTTGAGACCCTGTTCTGTTTTGTAATTCAGTTCCTGTGTAGCCAAGGTTACATTCCGTGTATTAGTGATATCTTATGAGGTTTCTTTTCCTGTGTGACTTATTTCAGTTAGAATCATCGTACCTGAATCCACTCATTATGCTGCTACGGGCCTGATGACATAGATTTCATTGCTGAGTGATACTGCATTGTACGTAAGTACCACAACTTCTTTATCCATTTTTCACTTTCTGCGATATTGAACTTGTACCGTAAACCAGGTTCTTGTAAACAGAGCCGTCCCAACCTTTGGGGTGGCTGTGTCTTTTTGATTTTAATTTCCCTAAGCTATAGGACCATAAGTGGATGTGCCCTAGGCTCTGTTGCTTTGTTTTTTAGATGTTTCAGGAAACACCATACACTTCTCCCGAGTGGCTGTTGGCAATTTACATCCCGCCCATCAGCATAACAAGGCTCCCAGTTCTCCATGGCCTGTCCTGCCTTTCTGGATTTTACACTTTTTTCAGATGGCCCTTTTGACCGGGGGGAAGTGAGACTTCATTGTAGTGCAGATTTCCTTTGCAAGCTTGCTTGGTTGGCCAAAAAGGGCGTATGCGTTTTTTCCTGAATATATTCAGGAAAAAACGCATACGCCCTTTGTGGCCAAGTGCATCATTGTGGACGTTCTGCCTCTTTTCCTATGCTTTCAATGCAATTCCAGTCTACCTCCTGAAATCGGTTTCCTGCAATTCTGCCCCGCTTTCAAGTCCTCTTGGCAGCCTTACTTCAGTATATTTTTGGACGATAGCTGTCATTTATAACTCTGCAGGTTTGTGAATTACAGTGCCCCTGAGCTCCTTTCTTCAACTCGCTTTCTCGTGAGCTGGCCGCAACACCGCAGGATGGCTTCAGGCCCTAATCTGGTTCCGGCACGGCATGCTGAGCCTTTGGTTAATTCCTCTTCCTGGTGGGAAATGAGAGTTAAATTTGCCCGTCCAGACACCTCCAGCTAGTCTGTCATTGGTTCTCCCTATTCCTGTTCATCTTCCGCAGAAATTGCAAACTGGGCCAAACAGGAGGTTAAAGGCACTGACTCTCCAAGTCGGGAGAGTGTTAGTAAAGCGTCTGGAATGTTGCACCCGAGTACCAGGGGACGAAAACTGAGACATATTGGAACACGTCTCCCGATCACACGGTTGATCATACTCTGGGTTCCACATGCATGTTTTAGCTGAAGGAAGAATACCTTAAACCTGGAGAGTTGAGACCCGTGGAATGGGTACCATGCAATATGACTTCAAAGGGTCTTCATTTGCTCACCGAACCTCTCCAATCCTATCACTGCTGCGTTTATGCCCCTGTACACACACTTGATTCTCTTTCAGAGACATAGCAATCCATAGGTTTTAAGATACTTCCTAGTCAGGTACACTCTTAGGCATTTAATATGGGGTGTTGAGTCCATTTCGTGGAGCAAGGAGTAGCTCTTGTCTATTCCATATTTGGCTTAAGGAACTTTATCTGTGCTCATTTCAATCTCTGGTTTTATGCAGCACCCCAACTCACCTTTCCCCTTAAGCAAGCATAAGTTGGGTTTCTAAATTTGAGACCCTGTTCTGTTGTGTAATTCAGTTCCTGTGTAGCCAAGTTTACATTCCGTGTATTAGTGATATCTTATGATGTTTCTTGTTCTGTGTGACTTATTTCAGTTAGAATCATCGTACCTGAATCCACTCATTATGCTGCTACGGGCCTGATGACATGGATTTCATTGCTGAGTGATACTGCATTGTACGTAAGTACCACAACTTCTTTATCCATTTTTCACTTTCTGCGATATTGAACTTGTACCGTAAACCAGGTTCTTGTAAACAGAGCCGTCCCAACCTTTGGGGTGGCTGTTTCTTTTTGATTTTAATTTCCCTAAGCTATAGGACCATAAGTGGAAGTGCCCTAGGCTCTGTTGCTTTGTTTTTTAGATGTTTCAGGAAACACCATACACTTCTCCCGAGTGGCTGTTGGCAATTTACATCCCGCCCATCAGCATAACAAGGCTCCCAGTTCTCCATGGCCTGTCCTTCCTTTCTGGATTTTACACTTGTTTCAGATGGCCCTTTTGACCGTGGGGAAGTGAGACTTCATTGTAGTGCAGATTTCCTTTGCAAGCTTGCTTGGTTGGCCAAAAAGGGCGTATGCGTTTTTTCCTGAATATATTCAGGAAAAAACGCATACGCCCTTTGTGGCCAAGTGCATCATTGTGGACGTTCTGCCTCTTTTCCTATGCTTTCAATGCAATTCCAGTCTACCTCCTGAAATCGGTTTCCTGCAATTCTGCCCCGCTTTCAAGTCCTCTTGGCAGCCTTACTTCAGTATATTTTTGGACGATAGCTGTCATTTATAACTCTGCAGGTTTGTGAATTACAGTGCCCCTGAGCTCCTTTCTTCAACTCGCTTTCTCGTGAGCTGGCCGCAACACTGCAGGATGGCTTCAGGCCCTAATCTGGTTCCGGCACGGCACGCTGAGCCTTTGGTTAATTCCTCTTCCTGGTGGGAAATGAGAGTTAAATTTGCCCGTCCAGACACCTCCAGCTAGTCTGTCATTGGTTCTCCCTATTCCTGTTCATCTTCCGCAGAAATTGCAACCTGGGCCAAACAGGAGGTTAAAGGCACTGACTCTCCAAGTCGGGAGAGTGTTAGTAAAGCGTCTGGAATGTTGCACCCGAGTACCAGGGGACGAAAACTGAGACATATTGGAACACGTCTCCCGATCACACGGTTGATCATACTCTGGGTTCCACATGCATGTTTTAGCTGAAGGAAGAATACCTTAAACCTGGAGAGTTGAGACCCGTGGAATGGGTACCATGCAATATGACTTCAAAGGGTCTTCATTTGCTCACCGAACCTCTCCAATCCTATCACTGCTGCGTTTATGCCCCTGTACACACACTTGATTCTCTTTCAGAGACATAGCAATCCATAGGTTTTAAGATACTTCCTAGTCAGGTACACTCTTAGGCATTTAATATGGGGTGTTGAGTCCATTGCGTTGAGCAAGGAGTAGCTCTTGTCTATTCCATATTTGGCTTAAGGAACTTTATCTGTGCTCATTTCAATCTCTGGTTTTATGCAGCACCCCAACTCACCTTTCCCCTTAAGCAAGCATAAGTTGGTTTTCTAAATTTGAGACCTTGTTCTGTTTTGTAATTGAGTTCCTGTGTAGCCAAGGTTACATTCCGTGTATTAGTGATATCTTATGATGTTTCTTTTTCTGTGTGACTTATTTCAGTTAGAATCATCGTACCTGAATCCACTCATTATGCTGCTACGGGCCTGATGACATAGATTTCCTTGCTGAGTGATATTGCATTGTACGTAAGTACCACAACTTCTTTATCCATTTTTCACTTTCTGCGATATTGAACTTGTACCGTAAACGTGGTTCTTGTAAACACAGCCGTGCCAAACTTTGGGGTGGCTGTATCTTTTGATTTTAATTTCCCTAAGCTATAGGACCATAAGTGGAAGTGCCCTAGGCTCTGTTGCTTTGTTTTTTAGATGTTTCAGGAAACACCATACACTTCTCCCGAGTGGCTGTTGGCAATTGACATCCCGCCCATCAGCATAACAAGGCTCCCAGTTCTCCATGGCCTGTCCTGCCTTTCTGGATTTTACACTTTTTTCAGATGGCCCTTTTGACCGGGGGGAAGTGAGACTTCATTGTAGTGCAGATTTCCTTTGCAAGCTTGCTTGGTTGGCCAAAAAGGGCGTATGCGTTTTTTCCTGAATATATTCAGGAAAAAACGCATACGCCCTTTTTGGCCAAGTGCATCATTGTGGACGTTCTGCCTCTTTTCCTATGCTTTCAATGCAATTCCAGTCTACCTCCTGAAATCGGTTTCCTGCAATTCTGCCCCGCTTTCAAGTCCTCTTGGCAGCCTTACTTCAGTATATTTTTGGACGATAGCTGTCATTTATAACTCTGCAGGTTTGTGAATTACAGTGCCCCTGAGCTCCTTTCTTCAACTCGCTTTCTCGTGAGCTGGCCGCAACACTGCAGGATGGCTTCAGGCCCTAATCTGGTTCCGGCACGGCACGCTGAGCCTTTGGTTAATTCCTCTTCCTGGTGGGAAATGAGAGTTAAATTTGCCCGTCCAGACACCTCCAGCTAGTGTGTCATTGGTTCTCCCTATTCCTGTTCATCTTCCGCAGAAATTGCAAACTGGGCCAAACAGGAGGTTAAAGGCACTGACTCTCCAAGTCGTGAGAGTTTTAGTAAAGCGTCTGGAATGTTGCACCCGAGTACCAGGGGACGAAAACTGACACATATTGGAACACGTCTCCCGATCACACGGTTGATCATACTCTGGGTTCCACATGCATGTTTTAGCTGAAGGAAGAATACCTTAAACCTGGAGAGTTGAGACCCGTGGAATGGGTACCATGCAATATGACTTCAAAGGGTCTTCATTTGCTCACCGAACCTCTCCAATCCTATCACTTCTGCGTTTATGCCCCTGTACACACACTTGATTGTCTTTCAGAGACATAGCAATCCATAGGTTTTAAGATACTTCCTAGTCAGGTACACTCTTAGGCATTTAATATGGGGTGTTGAGTCCATTTCGTTGAGCAAGGAGTAGCTCTTGTCTATTCCATATTTGGCTTAAGGAACTTTATCTGTGCTCATTTCAATCTCTGGTTTTATGCAGCACCCCAACTCACCTTTCCCCTTAAGCAAGCATAAGTTGGGTTTCTAAATTTGAGACCCTGTTCTGTTTTGTAATTCAGTTCCTGTGTAGCCAAGGTTACATTCCGTGTATTAGTGATATCTTATGATGTTTCTTTTCCTGTGTGACTTATTTCAGTTAGAATCATCGTACCTGAATCCACTCATTATGCTGCTACGGGCCTGATGACATAGATTTCCTTGCTGAGTGATACTGCATTGTACGTAAGTACCACAACTTCTTTATCCATTTTTCACTTTCTGCGATATTGAACTTGTACCGTAAACGTGGTTCTTGTAAACACAGCCGTGCCAAACTTTGGGGTGGCTGTGTCTTTTTGAGTTTAATTTCCCTAAGCTATAGGACCATAAGTGGAAGTGCCCTAGGCTCTGTTGCTTTGTTTTTTAGATGTTTCATGAAACACCATACACTTCTCCCGAGTGGCTGTTGGCAATTGACATCCCGCCCATCAGCATAACAAGGCTCCCAGTTCTCCATGGCCTGTCCTGCCTTTCTGGATTTTACACTTTTTTCAGATGGCCCTTTTGACCGGGGGGAAGTGAGACTTCATTGTAGTGCAGATTTCCTTTGCAAGCTTGCTTGGTTGGCCAAAAAGGGCGTATGCGTTTTTTCCTGAATATATTCAGGAAAAAACGCATACGCCCTTTTTGGCCAAGTGCATCATTGTGGACGTTCTGCCTCTTTTCCTATGCTTTCAATGCAATTCCAGTCTACCTCCTGAAATCGGTTTCCTGCAATTCTGCCCCGCTTTCAAGTCCTCTTGGCAGCCTTACTTCAGTATATTTTTGGACGATAGCTGTCATTTATAACTCTGCAGGTTTGTGAATTACAGTGCCCCTGAGCTCCTTTCTTCAACTCGCTTTCTCGTGAGCTGGTCGCAACACCGCAGGATGGCTTCAGGCCCTAATCTGGTTCCGGCACGGCACGCTGAGCCTTTGGTTAATTCCTCTTCCTGGTGGGAAATGAGAGTTAAATTTGCCCGTCCAGACACTTCCAGCTAGTGTGTCATTGGTTCTCCCTATTCCTGTTCATCTTCCGCAGAAATTGCAAACTGGGCCAAACAGGAGGTTAAAGGCACTGACTCTCCAAGTCGGGAGAGTGTTAGTAAAGCGTCTGGAATGTTGCACCCGAGTACAAGAGGACGAAAACTGACACATATTGGAACACGTCTCCCGATCACACGGTTGATCATACTCTGGGTTCCACATGCATGTTTTAGCTGAAGGAAGAATACCTTAAACCTGGAGAGTTGAGACCCGTGGAATGGGTACCATGCAATATGACTTCAAAGGGTCTTCATTTGCTCACCGAACCTCTCCAATCCTATCACTGCTGCGTTTATGCCCCTGTACACACACTTGATTCTCTTTCAGAGACATAGCAATCCATAGGTTTTAAGATACTTCCTAGTCAGGTACACTCTTAGGCATTTAATATGGGGTGTTGAGTCCATTTCGTTGAGCAAGGAGTAGCTCTTGTCTATTCCATATTTGGCTTAAGGAACTTTATCTGTGCTCATTTCAATCTCTGGTTTTATGCAGCACCCCAACTCACCTTTCCCCTTAAGCAAGCATATGTTGGGTTTCTAAATTTGAGACCCTGTTCTGTTTTGTAATTCAGTTCCTGTGTAGCCAAGGTTACATTCCGTGTATTAGTGATATCTTATGATGTTTCTTTTCCTGTGTGACTTATTTCAGTTAGAATCATCGTACCTGAATCCACTCATTATGCTGCTACGGGCCTGATGACATAGATTTCCTTGCTGAGTGATATTGCATTGTACGTAAGTACCACAACTTCTTTATCCATTTTTCACTTTCTGCGATATTGAACTTGTACCGTAAACGTGGTTCTTGTAAACACAGCCGTGCCAAACTTTGGGGTGGCTGTGTCTTTTTGAGTTTAATTTCCCTAAGCTATAGGACCATAAGTGGAAGTGCCCTAGGCTCTGTTGCTTTGTTTTTTAGATGTTTCAGGAAACACCATACACTTCTCCCGAGTGGCTGTTGGCAATTGACATCCCGCCCATCAGCATAACAAGGCTCCCAGTTCTCCATGGCCTGTCCTGCCTTTCTGGATTTTACACTTTTTTCAGATGGCCCTTTTGACCGGGGGGAAGTGAGACTTCATTGTAGTGCAGATTTCCTTTGCAAGCTTGCTTGGTTGGCCAAAAAGGGCGTATGCGTTTTTTCCTGAATATATTCAGGAAAAAACGCATACGCCCTTTTTGGCCAAGTGCATCATTGTGGACGTTCTGCCTCTTTTCCTATGCTTTCAATGCAATTCCAGTCTACCTCCTGAAATCGGTTTCCTGCAATTCTGCCCCGCTTTCAAGTCCTCTTGGCAGCCTTACTTCAGTATATTTTTGGACGATAGCTGTCATTTATAACTCTGCAGGTTTGTGAATTACAGTGCCCCTGAGCTCCTTTCTTCAACTCGCTTTCTCGTGAGCTGGCCGCAACACTGCAGGATGGCTTCAGGCCCTAATCTGGTTCCGGCACGGCACGCTGAGCCTTTGGTTAATTCCTCTTCCTGGTGGGAAATGAGAGTTAAATTTGCCCGTCCAGACACCTCCAGCTAGTGTGTCATTGGTTCTCCCTATTCCTGTTCATCTTCCGCAGAAATTGCAAACTGGGCCAAACAGGAGGTTAAAGGCACTGACTCTCCAAGTCGTGAGAGTTTTAGTAAAGCGTCTGGAATGTTGCACCCGAGTACCAGGGGACGAAAACTGACACATATTGGAACACGTCTCCCGATCACACGGTTGATCATACTCTGGGTTCCACATGCATGTTTTAGCTGAAGGAAGAATACCTTAAACCTGGAGAGTTGAGACCCGTGGAATGGGTACCATGCAATATGACTTCAAAGGGTCTTCATTTGCTCACCGAACCTCTCCAATCCTATCACTTCTGCGTTTATGCCCCTGTACACACACTTGATTGTCTTTCAGAGACATAGCAATCCATAGGTTTTAAGATACTTCCTAGTCAGGTACACTCTTAGGCATTTAATATGGGGTGTTGAGTCCATTTCGTTGAGCAAGGAGTAGCTCTTGTCTATTCCATATTTGGCTTAAGGAACTTTATCTGTGCTCATTTCAATCTCTGGTTTTATGCAGCACCCCAACTCACCTTTCCCCTTAAGCAAGCATAAGTTGGGTTTCTAAATTTGAGACCCTGTTCTGTTTTGTAATTCAGTTCCTGTGTAGCCAAGGTTACATTCCGTGTATTAGTGATATCTTATGATGTTTCTTTTCCTGTGTGACTTATTTCAGTTAGAATCATCGTACCTGAATCCACTCATTATGCTGCTACGGGCCTGATGACATAGATTTCATTGCTGAGTGATACTGCATTGTACGTAAGTACCACAACTTCTTTATCCATTTTTCACTTTCTGCGATATTGAACTTGTACCGTAAACCAGGTTCTTGTAAACAGAGCCGTCCCAACCTTTGGGGTGGCTGTGTCTTTTTGATTTTAATTTCCCTAAGCTATAGGACCATAAGTGGAAGTGCCCTAGGCTCTGTTGCTTTGTTTTTTAGATGTTTCAGGAAACACCATACAGTTCTCCCGAGTGGCTGTTGGCAATTGACATCCCGCCCATCAGCATAACAAGGCTCCCAGTTCTCCATGGCCTGTCCTGCCTTTCTGGATTTTACACTTGTTTCAGATGGCCCTTTTGACCGTGGGGAAGTGAGACTTCATTGTAGTGCAGATTTCCTTTGCAAGCTTGCTTTTTGGCCAAAAAGGGCGTATGCGTTTTTTCCTGAATATATTCAGGAAAAAACGCATACGCCCTTTGTGGCCAAGTGCATCATTGTGGACGTTCTGCCTCTTTTCCTATGCTTTCAATGCAATTCCAGTCTACCTCCTGAAATCGGTTTCCTGCAATTCTGCCCCGCTTTCAAGTCCTCTTGGCAGCCTTACTTCAGTATATTTTTGGACGATAGCTGTCATTTATAACTCTGCAGGTTTGTGAATTACAGTGCCCCTGAGCTCCTTTCTTCAACTCGCTTTCTCGTGAGCTGGCCGCAACACCGCAGGATGGCTTCAGGCCCTAATCTGGTTCCGGCACGGCACGCTGAGCCTTTGGTTAATTCCTCTTCCTGGTGGGAAATGAGAGTTAAATTTGCCCGTCCAGACACCTCCAGCTAGTCTGTCATTGGTTCTCCCTATTCCTGTTCATCTTCCGCAGAAATTGCAAACTGGGCCAAACAGGAGGTTAAAGGCACTGACTCTCCAAGTCGGGAGAGTGTTAGTAAAGCGTCTGGAATGTTGCACCCGAGTACCAGGGGACGAAAACTGAGACATATTGGAACACGTCTCCCGATCACACGGTTGATCATACTCTGGGTTCCAAATGCATGTTTTAGCTGAAGGAAGAATACCTTAAACCTGGAGAGTTGAGACCCGTGGAATGGGTACCATGCAATATGACTTCAAAGGGTCTTCATTTGCTCACCGAACCTCTCCAATCCTATCACTGCTGCGTTTATGCCCCTGTACACACACTTGATTCTCTTTCAGAGACATAGCAATCCATAGGTTTTAAGATACTTCCTAGTCAGGTACACACTTAGGCATTTAATATGGGGTGTTGAGTCCATTTCGTGGAGCAAGGAGTAGCTCTTGTCTATTCCATATTTGGCTTAAGGAACTTTATCTGTGCTCATTTCAATCTCTGGTTTTATGCAGCACCCCAACTCACCTTTCCCCTTAAGCAAGCATAAGTTGGGTTTCTAAATTTGAGACCCTGTTCTGTTTTGTAATTCAGTTCCTGTGTAGCCAAGGTTACATTCCGTGTATTAGTGATATCTTATGATGTTTCTTTTCCTGTGTGACTTATTTCAGTTAGAATCATCGTACCTGAATCCACTCATTATGCTGCTACGGGCCTGATGACATAGATTTCATTGCTGAGTGATACTGCATTGTACGTAAGTACCACAACTTCTTTATCCATTTTTCACTTTCTGCGATATTGAACTTGTACCGTAAACCAGGTTCTTGTAAACAGAGCCGTCCCAACCTTTGGGGTGGCTGTGTCTTTTTGATTTTAATTTCCCTAAGCTATAGGACCATAAGTGGAAGTGCCCTAGGCTCTGTTGCTTTGTTTTTTAGATGTTTCAGGAAACACCATACACTTCTCCCGAGTGGCTGTTGGCAATTGACATCCCGCCCATCAGCATAACAAGGCTCCCAGTTCTCCATGGCCTGTCCTGCCTTTCTGGATTTTACACTTTTTTCAGATGGCCCTTTTGACCGGGGGGAAGTGAGACTTCATTGTAGTGCAGATTTCCTTTGCAAGCTTGCTTTGTTGGCCAAAAAGGGCGTATGCGTTTTTTCCTGAATATATTCAGGAAAAAACGCATACGCCCTTTTTGGCCAAGTGCATCATTGTGGACGTTCTGCCTCTTTTCCTATGCTTTCAATGCAATTCCAGTCTACCTCCTGAAATCGGTTTCCTGCAATTCTGCCCCGCTTTCAAGTCCTCTTGGCAGCCTTACTTCAGTATATTTTTGGACGATAGCTGTCATTTATAACTCTGCAGGTTTGTGAATTACAGTGCCCCTGAGCTCCTTTCTTCAACTCGCTTTCTCGTGAGCTGGCCGCAACACCGCAGGATGGCTTCAGGCCCTAATCTGGTTCCGGCACGGCACGCTGAGCCTTTGGTTAATTCCTCTTCCTGGTGGGAAATGAGAGTTAAATTTGCCCGTCCAGACACCTCCAGCTAGTCTGTCATTGGTTCTCCCTATTCCTGTTCATCTTCCGCAGAAATTGCAACCTGGGCCAAACAGGAGGTTAAAGGCACTGACTCTCCAAGTCGGGAGAGTGTTAGTAAAGCGTCTGGAATGTTGCACCCGAGTACCAGGGGACGAAAACTGAGACATATTGGAACACGTCTCCCGATCACACGGTTGATCATACTCTGGGTTCCACATGCATGTTTTAGCTGAAGGAAGAATACCTTCAACCTGGAGAGTTGAGACCCGTGGAATGGGTACCATGCAATATGACTTCAAAGGGTCTTCATTTGCTCACCGAACCTCTCCAATCCTATCACTGCTGCGTTTATGCCCCTGTACACACACTTGATTGTCTTTCAGAGACATAGCAATCCATAGGTTTTAAGATACTTCCTAGTCAGGTACACTCTTAGGCATTTAATATGGGGTGTTGAGTCCATTTCGTTGAGCAAGGAGTAGCTCTTGTCTATTCCATATTTGGCTTAAGGAACTTTATCTGTGCTCATTTCAATCTCTGGTTTTATGCAGCACCCCAACTCACCTTTCCCCTTAAGCAAGCATAAGTTGGTTTTCTAAATTTGAGACCTTGTTCTGTTTTGTAATTGAGTTCCTGGGTAGCCAAGGTTACATTCCGTGTATTAGTGATATCTTATGATGTTTCTTTTTCTGTGTGACTTATTTCAGTTAGAATCATCGTACCTGAATCCACTCATTATGCTGCTACGGGCCTGATGACATAGATTTCATTGCTGAGTGATATTGCATTGTACGTAAGTACCACAACTTCTTTATCCATTTTTCACTTTCTGCGATATTGAACTTGTACCGTAAACCAGGTTCTTGTAAACAGAGCCGTCCCAACCTTTGGGGTGGCTGTGTCTTTTGATTTTAATTTCCCTAAGCTATAGGACCATAAGTGGAAGTGCCCTAGGCTCTGTTGCTTTGTTTTTTAGATGTTTCAGGAAACACCATACACTTCTCCCGAGTGGCTGTTGGCAATTTACATCCCGCCCATCAGCATAACAAGGCTCCCAGTTCTCCATGGCCTGTCCTGCCTTTCTGGATTTTACACTTTTTTCAGATGGCCCTTTTGACCGGTGGGAAGTGAGACTTCATTGTAGTGCAGATTTCCTTTGCAAGCATGCTTGGTTGGCCAAAAAGGGCGTATGCGTTTTTTCCTGAATATATTCAGGAAAAAACGCATACGCCCTTTTTGGCCAAGTGCATCATTGTGGACGTTCTGCCTCTTTTCCTATGCTTTCAATGCAATTCCAGTCTACCTCCTGAAATCGGTTTCCTGCAATTCTACCCCGCTTTCAAGTCCTCTTGGCAGCCTTACTTCAGTATATTTTTGGACGATAGCTGTCATTTATAACTCTGCAGGTTTGTGAATTACAGTGCCCCTGAGCTCCTTTCTTCAACTCGCTTTCTCGTGAGCTGGCCGCAACACCGCAGGATGGCTTCAGGCCCTAATCTGGTTCCGGCACGGCACGCTGAGCCTTTGGTTAATTCCTCTTCCTGGTGGGAAATGAGAGTTAAATTTGCCCGTCCAGACACCTCCAGCTAGTCTGTCATTGGTTCTCCCTATTCCTGTTCATCTTCCGCAGAAATTGCAACCTGGGCCAAACAGGAGGTTAAAGGCACTGACTCTCCAAGTCGGGAGAGTGTTAGTAAAGCGTCTGGAATGTTGCACCCGAGTACCAGGGGACGAAAACTGACACATATTGGAACACGTCTCCCGATCACACGGTTGATCATACTCTGGGTTCCACATGCATGTTTTAGCTGAAGGAAGAATACCTTAAACCTGGAGAGTTGAGACCCGTGGAATGGGTACCATGCAATATGACTTCAAAGGGTCTTCATTTGCTCACCGAACCTCTCCAATCCTATCACTGCTGCGTTTATGCCCCTGTACACACACTTGATTCTCTTTCAGAGACATAGCAATCCATAGGTTTTAAGATACTTCCTAGTCAGGTACACTCTTAGGCATTTAATATGGGGTGTTGAGTCCATTTCGTTGAGCAAGGAGTAGCTCTTGTCTATTCCATATTTGGCTTAAGGAAGTTTATCTGTGCTCATTTCAATCTCTGGTTTTATGCAGCACCCCAACTCACCTTTCCCCTTAAGCAAGCATAAGTTGGTTTTCTAAATTTGAGACCTTGTTCTGTTTTGTAATTGAGTTCCTGTGTAGCCAAGGTTACATTCCGTGTATTAGTGATATCTTATGATGTTTCTTTTTCTGTGTGACTTATTTCAGTTAGAATCATCGTACCTGAATCCACTCATTATGCTGCTACGGGCCTGATGACATAGATTTCCTTGCTGAGTGATATTGCATTGTACGTAAGTACCACAACTTCTTTATCCATTTTTCACTTTCTGCGATATTGAACTTGTACCGTAAACCAGGTTCTTGTAAACAGAGCCGTCCCAACCTTTGGGGTGGCTGTGTCTTTTTGATTTTAATTTCCCTAAGCTATAGGACCATAAGTGGAAGTGCCCTAGGCTCTGTTGCTTTGTTTTTTAGATGTTTCAGGAAACACCATACACTTCTCCCGAGTGGCTGTTGGCAATTTACATCCCGCCCATCAGCATAACAAGGCTCCCAGTTCTCCATGGCCTGTCCTGCCTTTCTGGATTTTACACTTGTTTCAGATGGCCCTTTTGACCGGGGGGAAGTGAGACTTCATTGTAGTGCAGATTTCCTTTGCAAGCTTGCTTGGTTGGCCAAAAAGGGCGTATGCGTTTTTTCCTGAATATATTCAGGAAAAAACGCATACGCCCTTTGTGGCCAAGTGCATCATTGTGGACGTTCTGCCTCTTTTCCTATGCTTTCAATGCAATTCCAGTCTACCTCCTGAAATCGGTTTCCTGCAATTCTGCCCCGCTTTCAAGTCCTCTTGGCAGCCTTACTTCAGTATATTTTTGGACGATAGCTGTCATTTATAACTCTGCAGGTTTGTGAATTACAGTGCCCCTGAGCTCCTTTCTTCAACTCGCTTTCTCGTGAGCTGGCCGCAACACCACAGGATGGCTTCAGGCCCTAATCTGGTTCCGGCACGGCACGCTGAGCCTTTGGTTAATTCCTCTTCCTGGTGGGAAATGAGAGTTAAATTTGCCCGTCCAGACACCTCCAGCTAGTGTGTCATTGGTTCTCCCTATTCCTGTTCATCTTCCGCAGAAATTGCAACCTGGGCCAAACAGGAGGTTAAAGGCACTGACTCTCCAAGTCGGGAGAGTGTTAGTAAAGCGTCTGGAATGTTGCACCCGAGTACCAGGGGACGAAAACTGAGACATATTGGAACACGTCTCCCGATCACACGGTTGATCATACTCTGGGTTCCACATGCATGTTTTAGCTGAAGGAAGAATACCTTAAACCTGGAGAGTTGAGACCCGTGGAATGGGTACCATGCAATATGACTTCAAAGGGTCTTCATTTGCTCACCGAACCTCTCCAGTCCTATCACTGCTGCGTTTATGCCCCTGTACACACACTTGATTCTCTTTCAGAGACATAGCAATCCATAGGTTTTAAGATACTTCCTAGTCAGGTACACTCTTAGGCATTTAATATGGGGTGTTGAGTCCATTTCGTTGAGCAAGGAGTAGCTCTTGTCTATTCCATATTTGGCTTAAGGAACTTTATCTGTGCTCATTTCAATCTCTGGTTTTATGCAGCACCCCAACTCACCTTTCCCCTTAAGCAAGCATAAGTTGATTTTCTAAATTTGAGACCTTGTTCTGTTTTGTAATTGAGTTCCTGGGTAGCCAAGGTTACATTCCGTGTATTAGTGATATCTTATGATGTTTCTTTTTCTGTGTGACTTATTTCAGTTAGAATCATCGTACCTGAATCCACTCATTATGCTGCTACGGGCCTGATGACATAGATTTCATTGCTGAGTGATATTGCATTGTACGTAAGTACCACAACTTCTTTATCCATTTTTCACTTTCTGCGATATTGAACTTGTACCGTAAACCAGGTTCTTGTAAACAGAGCCGTCCCAACCTTTGGGGTGGCTGTGTCTTTAGATTTTAATTTCCCTAAGCTATAGGACCATAAGTGGAAGTGCCCTAGGCTCTGTTGCTTTGTTTTTTAGATGTTTCAGGAAACACCATACACTTCTCCCGAGTGGCTGTTGGCAATTTACATCCCGCCCATCAGCATAACAAGGCTCTCAGTTCTCCATGGCCTGTCCTGCCTTTCTGGATTTTACACTTTTTTCAGATGGCCCTTTTGACCGGGGGGAAGTGAGACTTCATTGTAGTGCAGATTTCCTTTGCAAGCTTGCTTGGTTGGCCAAAAAGGGCGTATGCGTTTTTTCCTGAATATATTCAGGAAAAAACGCATACGCCCTTTGTGGCCAAGTGCATCATTGTGGACGTTCTGCCTCTTTTCCTATGCTTTCAATGCAATTCCAGTCTACCTCCTGAAATCGGTTTCCTGCAATTCTGCCCCGCTTTCAAGTCCTCTTGGCAGCCTTACTTCAGTATATTTTTGGACGATAGCTGTCATTTATAACTCTGCAGGTTTGTGAATTACAGTGCCCCTGAGCTCCTTTCTTCAACTCGCTTTCTCGTGAGCTGGCCGCAACACCGCAGGATGGCTTCAGGCCCTAATCTGGTTCCGGCACGGCACGCTGAGCCTTTGGTTAATTCCTCTTCCTGGTGGGAAATGAGAGTTAAATTTGCCCGTCCAGACACCTCCAGCTAGTCTGTCATTGGTTCTCCCTATTCCTGTTCATCTTCCGCAGAAATTGCAACCTGGGCCAAACAGGAGGTTAAAGGCACTGACTCTCCAAGTCGGGAGAGTGTTAGTAAAGCGTCTGGAATGTTGCACCCGAGTACCAGGGGACGAAAACTGAGACATATTGGAACACGTCTCCCGATCACACGGTTGATCATACTCCGGGTTCCACATGCATGTTTTAGCTGAAGGAAGAATACCTTAAACCTGGAGAGTTGAGACCCGTGGAATGGGTACCATGCAATATGACTTCAAAGGGTCTTCATTTGCTCACCGAACCTCTCCAATCCTATCACTGCTGCGTTTATGCCCCTGTACACACACTTGATTCTCTTTCAGAGACATAGCAATCCATAGGTTTTAAGATACTTCCTAGTCAGGTACACTCTTAGGCATTTAATATCGGGTGTTGAGTCCATTTCGTGGAGCAAGGAGTAGCTCTTGTCTATTCCATATTTGGCTTAAGGAACTTTATCTGTGCTCATTTCAATCTCTGGTTTTATGCAGCACCCCAACTCACCTTTCCCCTTAAGCAAGCATAAGTTGGTTTTCTAAATTTGAGACCCTGTTCTGTTTTGTAATTCAGTTCCTGTGTAGCCAAGGTTACATTCCGTGTATTAGTGATATCTTATGATGTTTCTTTTTCTGTGTGACTTATTTCAGTTAGAATCATCGTACCTGAATCCACTCATTATGCTGCTACGGGCCTGATGACATAGATTTCCTTGCTGAGTGATATTGCATTGTACGTAAGTACCACAACTTCTTTATCCATTTTTCACTTTCTGCGATATTGAACTTGTACCGTAAACGTGGTTCTTGTAAACACAGCCGTGCCAAACTTTGAGGTGGCTGTGTCTTTTTGAGTTTAATTTCCCTAAGCTATAGGACCATAAGTGGAAGTGCCCTAGGCTCTGTTGCTTTGTTTTTTAGATGTTTCAGGAAACACCATACACTTCTCCCGAGTGGCTGTTGGCAATTTACATCCCGCCCATCAGCATAACAAGGCTCCCAGTTCTCCATGGCCTGTCCTGCCTTTCTGGATTTTACACTTGTTTCAGATGGCCCTTTTGACCGGGGGGAAGTGAGACTTCATTGTAGTGCAGATTTCCTTTGCAAGCTTGCTTGGTTGGCCAAAAAGGGCGTATGCGTTTTTTCCTGAATATATTCAGGAAAAAACGCATACGCCCTTTTTGGCCAAGTGCATCATTGTGGACGTTCTGCCTCTTTTCCTATGCTTTCAATGCAATTCCAGTCTACCTCCTGAAATCGGTTTCCTGCAATTCTGCCCCGCTTTCAAGTCCTCTTGGCAGCCTTACTTCAGTATATTTTTGGACGATAGCTGTCATTTATAACTCTGCAGGTTTGTGAATTACAGTGCCCCTGAGCTCCTTTCTTCAACTCGCTTTCTCGTGAGCTGGCCGCAACACCGCAGGATGGCTTCAGGCCCTAATCTGGTTCCGGCACGGCACGCTGAGCCTTTGGTTAATTCCTCTTCCTGGTGGGAAATGAGAGTTAAATTTGCCCGTCCAGACACCTCCAGCTAGTGTGTCATTGGTTCTCCCTATTCCTGTTCATCTTCCGCAGAAATTGCAACCTGGGCCAAACAGGAGGTTAAAGGCACTGACTCTCCAAGTCGGGAGAGTGTTAGTAAAGCGTCTGGAATGTTGCACCCGAGTACCAGGGGACGAAAACTGAGACATATTGGAACACGTCTCCCGATCACACGGTTGATCATACTCTGGGTTCCACATGCATGTTTTAGCTGAAGGAAGAATACCTTAAACCTGGAGAGTTGAGACCCGTGGAATGGGTACCATGCAATATGACTTCAAAGGGTCTTCATTTGCTCACTGAACCTCTCCAATCCTATCACTGCTGCGTTTATGCCCCTGTACACACACTTGATTCTCTTTCAGAGACATAGCAATCCATAGGTTTTAAGATACTTCCTAGTCAGGTACACTCTTAGGCCTTTAATATGGGGTGTTGAGTCCATTTCGTTGAGCAAGGAGTAGCTCTTGTCTATTCCATATTTGGCTTAAGGAACTTTATCTGTGCTCATTTCAATCTCTGGTTTTATGCAGCACCCCAACTCACCTTTCCCCTTAAGCAAGCATAAGTTGGGTTTCTAAATTTGAGACCCTGTTCTGTTTTGTAATTTAGTTCCTGTGTAGCCAAGGTTACATTCCGTGTATTAGTGATATCTTATGATGTTTCTTTTCCTGTGTGACTTATTTCAGTTAGAATCATCGTACCTGAATCCACTCATTATGCTGCTACGGGCCTGATGACATAGATTTCATTGCTGAGTGATACTGCATTGTACGTAAGTACCACAACTTCTTTATCCATTTTTCACTTTCTGCGATATTGAACTTGTACCGTAAACCAGGTTCTTGTAAACAGAGCCGTCCCAACCTTTGGGGTGGCTGTGTCTTTTGATTTTAATTTCCCTAAGCTATAGGACCATAAGTGGAAGTGCCCTAGGCTCTGTTGCTTTGTTTTTTAGATGTTTCAGGAAACACCATACACTTCTCCCGAGTGGCTGTTGGCAATTGACATCCCGCCCATCAGCATAACAAGGCTCCCAGTTCTCCATGGCCTGTCCTGCCTTTCTGGATTTTACACTTTTTTCAGATGGCCCTTTTGACCGGGGTGAAGTGACACTTCATTGTAGTGCAGATTTCCTTTGCAAGCTTGCTTGGTTGGCCAAAAAGGGCGTATGCGTTTTTTCCTGAATATATTCAGGAAAAAACGCATACGCCCTTTTTGGCCAAGTGCATCATTGTGGACGTTCTGCCTCTTTTCCTATGCTTTCAATGCAATTCCAGTCTACCTCCTGAAATCGGTTTCCTGCAATTCTGCCCCGCTTTCAAGTCCTCTTGGCAGCCTTACTTCAGTATATTTTTGGACGATAGCTGTCATTTATAACTCTGCAGGTTTGTGAATTACAGTGCCCCTGAGCTCCTTTCTTCAACTCGCTTTCTCGTGAGCTGGCCGCAACACCGCAGGATGGCTTCAGGCCCTAATCTGGTTCCGGCACGGCACGCTGAGCCTTTGGTTAATTCCTCTTCCTGGTGGGAAATGAGAGTTAAATTTGCCCGTCCAGACACCTCCAGCTAGTGTGTCATTGGTTCTCCCTATTCCTGTTCATCTTCCGCAGAAATTGCAAACTGGGCCAAACAGGAGGTTAAAGGCACTGACTCTCCAAGTCGTGAGAGTTTTAGTAAAGCGTCTGGAATGTTGCACCCGAGTACCAGGGGACGAAAACTGACACATATTGGAACACGTCTCCCGATCACACGGTTGATCATACTCTGGGTTCCACATGCATGTTTTAGCTGAAGGAAGAATACCTTAAACCTGGAGAGTTGAGACCCGTGGAATGGGTACCATGCAATATGACTTCAAAGGGTCTTCATTTGCTCACCGAACCTCTCCAATCCTATCACTGCTGCGTTTATGCCCCTGTACACACACTTGATTGTCTTTCAGAGACATAGCAATCCATAGGTTTTAAGATACTTCCTAGTCAGGTACACTCTTAGGCATTTAATATGGGGTGTTGAGTCCATTTCGTTGAGCAAGGAGTAGCTCTTGTCTATTCCATATTTGGCTTAAGGAACTTTATCTGTGCTCATTTCAATCTCTGGTTTTATGCAGCACCCCAACTCACCTTTCCCCTTAAGCAAGCATAAGTTGGGTTTCTAAATTTGAGACCCTGTTCTGTTTTGTAATTCAGTTCCTGTGTAGCCAAGGTTACATTCCGTGTATTAGTGATATCTTATGATGTTTCTTTTCCTGTGTGACTTATTTCAGTTAGAATCATCGTACCTGAATCCACTCATTATGCTGCTACGGGCCTGATGACATAGATTTCCTTGCTGAGTGATACTGCATTGTACGTAAGTACCACAACTTCTTTATCCATTTTTCACTTTCTGCGATATTGAACTTGTACCATAAACGTGGTTCTTGTAAACACAGCCGTGCCAAACTTTGGGGTGGCTGTGTCTTTTTGAGTTTAATTTCCCTAAGCTATAAGACCATAAGTGGAAGTGCCCTAGGCTCTGTTGCTTTGTTTTTTAGATGTTTCATGAAACACCATACACTTCTCCCGAGTGGCTGTTGGCAATTGACATCCCGCCCATCAGCATAACAAGGCTCCCAGTTCTCCATGGCCTGTCCTGCCTTTCTGGATTTTACACTTTTTTCAGATGGCCCTTTTGACCGGGGGGAAGTGAGACTTCATTGTAGTGCAGATTTCCTTTGCAAGCTTGCTTGGTTGGCCAAAAAGGGCGTATGCGTTTTTTCCTGAATATATTCAGGAAAAAACGCATACGCCCTTTTTGGCCAAGTGCATCATTGTGGACGTTCTGCCTCTTTTCCTATGCTTTCAATGCAATTCCAGTCTACCTCCTGAAATCGGTTTCCTGCAATTCTGCCCCGCTTTCAAGTCCTCTTGGCAGCCTTACTTCAGTATATTTTTGGACGATAGCTGTCATTTATAACTCTGCAGGTTTGTGAATTACAGTGCCCCTGAGCTCCTTTCTTCAACTCGCTTTCTCGTGAGCTGGCCGCAACACCGCAGGATGGCTTCAGGCCCTAATCTGGTTCCGGCACGGCACGCTGAGCCTTTGGTTAATTCCTCTTCCTGGTGGGAAATGAGAGTTAAATTTGCCCGTCCAGACACTTCCAGCTAGTGTGTCATTGGTTCTCCCTATTCCTGTTCATCTTCCGCAGAAATTGCAAACTGGGCCAAACAGGAGGTTAAAGGCACTGACTCTCCAAGTCGGGAGAGTGTTAGTAAAGCGTCTGGAATGTTGCACCCGAGTACAAGAGGACGAAAACTGAGACATATTGGAACACGTCTCCCGATCACACGGTTGATCATACTCTGGGTTCCACATGCATGTTTTAGCTGAAGGAAGAATACCTTAAACCTGGAGAGTTGAGACCCGTGGAATGGGTACCATGCAATATGACTTCAAAGGGTCTTCATTTGCTCACCGAACCTCTCCAATCCTATCACTGCTGCGTTTATGCCCCTGTACACACACTTGATTCTCTTTCAGAGACATAGCAATCCATAGGTTTTAAGATACTTCCTAGTCAGGTACACTCTTAGGCATTTAATATGGGGTGTTGAGTCCATTTCGTTGAGCAAGGAGTAGCTCTTGTCTATTCCATATTTGGCTTAAGGAACTTTATCTGTGCTCATTTCAATCTCTGGTTTTATGCAGCACCCCAACTCACCTTTCCCCTTAAGCAAGCATAAGTTGGGTTTCTAAATTTGAGACCCTGTTCTGTTTTGTAATTCAGTTCCTGTGTAGCCAAGGTTACATTCCGTGTATTAGTGATATCTTATGATGTTTCTTTTCCTGTGTGACTTATTTCAGTTAGAATCATCGTACCTGAATCCACTCATTATGCTGCTACGGGCCTGATGACATAGATTTCCTTGCTGAGTGATACTGCATTGTACGTAAGTACCACAACTTCTTTATCCATTTTTCACTTTCTGCGATATTGAACTTGTACCGTAAACGTGGTTCTTGTAAACACAGCCGTGCCAAACTTTGGGGTGGCTGTGTCTTTTTGAGTTTAATTTCCCTAAGCTATAGGACCATAAGTGGAAGTGCCCTAGGCTCTGTTGCTTTGTTTTTTAGATGTTTCAGGAAACACCATACACTTCTCCCGAGTGGCTGTTGGCAATTGACATCCCGCCCATCAGCATAACAAGGCTCCCAGTTCTCCATGGCCTGTCCTGCCTTTCTGGATTTTACACTTTTTTCAGATGGCCCTTTTGACCGGGGGGAAGTGAGACTTCATTGTAGTGCAGATTTCCTTTGCAAGCTTGCTTGGTTGGCCAAAAAGGGCGTATGCGTTTTTTCCTGAATATATTCAGGAAAAAACGCATACGCCCTTTGTGGCCAAGTGCATCATTGTGGACGTTCTGCCTCTTTTCCTATGCTTTCAATGCAATTCCAGTCTACCTCCTGAAATCGGTTTCCTGCAATTCTGCCCCGCTTTCAAGTCCTCTTGGCAGCCTTACTTCAGTATATTTTTGGACGATAGCTGTCATTTATAACTCTGCAGGTTTGTGAATTACAGTGCCCCTGAGCTCCTTTCTTCAACTCGCTTTCTCGTGAGCTGGCCGCAACACCGCAGGATGGCTTCAGGCCCTAATCTGGTTCCGGCACGGCACGCTGAGCCTTTGGTTAATTCCTCTTCCTGGTGGGAAATGAGAGTTAAATTTGCCCGTCCAGACACCTCCAGCTAGTGTGTCATTGGTTCTCCCTATTCCTGTTCATCTTCCGCAGAAATTGCAAACTGGGCCAAACAGGAGGTTAAAGGCACTGACTCTCCAAGTCGGGAGAGTGTTAGTAAAGCGTCTGGAATGTTGCACCCGAGTACCAGAGGACGAAAACTGACACATATTGGAACACGTCTCCCGATCACACGGTTGATCATACTCTGGGTTCCACATGCATGTTTTAGCTGAAGGAAGAATACCTTAAACCTGGAGAGTTGAGACCCGTGGAATGGGTACCATGCAATATGACTTCAAAGGGTCTTCATTTGCTCACCGAACCTCTCCAATCCTATCACTGCTGCGTTTATGCCCCTGTACACACACTTGATTCTCTTTCAGAGACATAGCAATCCATAGGTTTTAAGATACTTCCTAGTCAGGTACACTCTTAGGCATTTAATATGGGGTGTTGAGTCCATTTCGTTGAGCAAGGAGTAGCTCTTGTCTATTCCATATTTGGCTTAAGGAAGTTTATCTGTGCTCATTTCAATCTCTGGTTTTATGCAGCACCCCAACTCACCTTTCCCCTTAAGCAAGCATAAGTTGGGTTTCTAAATTTGAGACCCTGTTCTGTTTTGTAATTCAGTTCCTGTGTAGCCAAGGTTACATTCCGTGTATTAGTGATATCTTATGAGGTTTCTTTTCCTGTGTGACTTATTTCAGTTAGAATCATCGTACCTGAATCCACTCATTATGCTGCTACGGGCCTGATGACATAGATTTCATTGCTGAGTGATACTGCATTGTACGTAAGTACCACAACTTCTTTATCCATTTTTCACTTTCTGCGATATTGAACTTGTACCGTAAACCAGGTTCTTGTAAACAGAGCCGTCCCAACCTTTGGGGTGGCTGTGTCTTTTTGATTTTAATTTCCCTAAGCTATAGGACCATAAGTGGATGTGCCCTAGGCTCTGTTGCTTTGTTTTTTAGATGTTTCAGGAAACACCATACACTTCTCCCGAGTGGCTGTTGGCAATTTACATCCCGCCCATCAGCATAACAAGGCTCCCAGTTCTCCATGGCCTGTCCTGCCTTTCTGGATTTTACACTTTTTTCAGATGGCCCTTTTGACCGGGGGGAAGTGAGACTTCATTGTAGTGCAGATTTCCTTTGCAAGCTTGCTTGGTTGGCCAAAAAGGGCGTATGCGTTTTTTCCTGAATATATTCAGGAAAAAACGCATACGCCCTTTGTGGCCAAGTGCATCATTGTGGACGTTCTGCCTCTTTTCCTATGCTTTCAATGCAATTCCAGTCTACCTCCTGAAATCGGTTTCCTGCAATTCTGCCCCGCTTTCAAGTCCTCTTGGCAGCCTTACTTCAGTATATTTTTGGACGATAGCTGTCATTTATAACTCTGCAGGTTTGTGAATTACAGTGCCCCTGAGCTCCTTTCTTCAACTCGCTTTCTCGTGAGCTGGCCGCAACACCGCAGGATGGCTTCAGGCCCTAATCTGGTTCCGGCACGGCACGCTGAGCCTTTGGTTAATTCCTCTTCCTGGTGGGAAATGAGAGTTAAATTTGCCCGTCCAGACACCTCCAGCTAGTCTGTCATTGGTTCTCCCTATTCCTGTTCATCTTCCGCAGAAATTGCAAACTGGGCCAAACAGGAGGTTAAAGGCACTGACTCTCCAAGTCGGGAGAGTGTTAGTAAAGCGTCTGGAATGTTGCACCCGAGTACCAGGGGACGAAAACTGAGACATATTGGAACACGTCTCCCGATCACACGGTTGATCATACTCTGGGTTCCACATGCATGTTTTAGCTGAAGGAAGAATACCTTAAACCTGGAGAGTTGAGACCCGTGGAATGGGTACCATGCAATATGACTTCAAAGGGTCTTCATTTGCTCACCGAACCTCTCCAATCCTATCACTGCTGCGTTTATGCCCCTGTACACACACTTGATTCTCTTTCAGAGACATAGCAATCCATAGGTTTTAAGATACTTCCTAGTCAGGTACACTCTTAGGCATTTAATATGGGGTGTTGAGTCCATTTCGTGGAGCAAGGAGTAGCTCTTGTCTATTCCATATTTGGCTTAAGGAACTTTATCTGTGCTCATTTCAATCTCTGGTTTTATGCAGCACCCCAACTCACCTTTCCCCTTAAGCAAGCATAAGTTGGGTTTCTAAATTTGAGACCCTGTTCTGTTGTGTAATTCAGTTCCTGTGTAGCCAAGTTTACATTCCGTGTATTAGTGATATCTTATGATGTTTCTTTTTCTGTGTGACTTATTTCAGTTAGAATCATCGTACCTGAATCCACTCATTATGCTGCTACGGGCCTGATGACATGGATTTCATTGCTGAGTGATACTGCATTGTACGTAAGTACCACAACTTCTTTATCCATTTTTCACTTTCTGCGATATTGAACTTGTACCGTAAACCAGGTTCTTGTAAACAGAGCCGTCCCAACCTTTGGGGTGGCTGTTTCTTTTTGATTTTAATTTCCCTAAGCTATAGGACCATAAGTGGAAGTGCCCTAGGCTCTGTTGCTTTGTTTTTTAGATGTTTCAGGAAACACCATACACTTCTCCCGAGTGGCTGTTGGCAATTTACATCCCGCCCATCAGCATAACAAGGCTCCCAGTTCTCCATGGCCTGTCCTTCCTTTCTGGATTTTACACTTGTTTCAGATGGCCCTTTTGACCGTGGGGAAGTGAGACTTCATTGTAGTGCAGATTTCCTTTGCAAGCTTGCTTGGTTGGCCAAAAAGGGCGTATGCGTTTTTTCCTGAATATATTCAGGAAAAAACGCATACGCCCTTTGTGGCCAAGTGCATCATTGTGGACGTTCTGCCTCTTTTCCTATGCTTTCAATGCAATTCCAGTCTACCTCCTGAAATCGGTTTCCTGCAATTCTGCCCCGCTTTCAAGTCCTCTTGGCAGCCTTACTTCAGTATATTTTTGGACGATAGCTGTCATTTATAACTCTGCAGGTTTGTGAATTACAGTGCCCCTGAGCTCCTTTCTTCAACTCGCTTTCTCGTGAGCTGGCCGCAACACTGCAGGATGGCTTCAGGCCCTAATCTGGTTCCGGCACGGCACGCTGAGCCTTTGGTTAATTCCTCTTCCTGGTGGGAAATGAGAGTTAAATTTGCCCGTCCAGACACCTCCAGCTAGTCTGTCATTGGTTCTCCCTATTCCTGTTCATCTTCCGCAGAAATTGCAACCTGGGCCAAACAGGAGGTTAAAGGCACTGACTCTCCAAGTCGGGAGAGTGTTAGTAAAGCGTCTGGAATGTTGCACCCGAGTACCAGGGGACGAAAACTGAGACATATTGGAACACGTCTCCCGATCACACGGTTGATCATACTCTGGGTTCCACATGCATGTTTTAGCTGAAGGAAGAATACCTTAAACCTGGAGAGTTGAGACCCGTGGAATGGGTACCATGCAATATGACTTCAAAGGGTCTTCATTTGCTCACCGAACCTCTCCAATCCTATCACTGCTGCGTTTATGCCCCTGTACACACACTTGATTCTCTTTCAGAGACATAGCAATCCATAGGTTTTAAGATACTTCCTAGTCAGGTACACTCTTAGGCATTTAATATGGGGTGTTGAGTCCATTGCGTTGAGCAAGGAGTAGCTCTTGTCTATTCCATATTTGGCTTAAGGAACTTTATCTGTGCTCATTTCAATCTCTGGTTTTATGCAGCACCCCAACTCACCTTTCCCCTTAAGCAAGCATAAGTTGGTTTTCTAAATTTGAGACCTTGTTCTGTTTTGTAATTGAGTTCCTGTGTAGCCAAGGTTACATTCCGTGTATTAGTGATATCTTATGATGTTTCTTTTTCTGTGTGACTTATTTCAGTTAGAATCATCGTACCTGAATCCACTCATTATGCTGCTACGGGCCTGATGACATAGATTTCCTTGCTGAGTGATATTGCATTGTACGTAAGTACCACAACTTCTTTATCCATTTTTCACTTTCTGCGATATTGAACTTGTACCGTAAACGTGGTTCTTGTAAACACAGCCGTGCCAAACTTTGGGGTGGCTGTATCTTTTGATTTTAATTTCCCTAAGCTATAGGACCATAAGTGGAAGTGCCCTAGGCTCTGTTGCTTTGTTTTTTAGATGTTTCAGGAAACACCATACACTTCTCCCGAGTGGCTGTTGGCAATTGACATCCCGCCCATCAGCATAACAAGGCTCCCAGTTCTCCATGGCCTGTCCTGCCTTTCTGGATTTTACACTTTTTTCAGATGGCCCTTTTGACCGGGGGGAAGTGAGACTTCATTGTAGTGCAGATTTCCTTTGCAAGCTTGCTTGGTTGGCCAAAAAGGGCGTATGCGTTTTTTCCTGAATATATTCAGGAAAAAACGCATACGCCCTTTTTGGCCAAGTGCATCATTGTGGACGTTCTGCCTCTTTTCCTATGCTTTCAATGCAATTCCAGTCTACCTCCTGAAATCGGTTTCCTGCAATTCTGCCCCGCTTTCAAGTCCTCTTGGCAGCCTTACTTCAGTATATTTTTGGACGATAGCTGTCATTTATAACTCTGCAGGTTTGTGAATTACAGTGCCCCTGAGCTCCTTTCTTCAACTCGCTTTCTCGTGAGCTGGCCGCAACACTGCAGGATGGCTTCAGGCCCTAATCTGGTTCCGGCACGGCACGCTGAGCCTTTGGTTAATTCCTCTTCCTGGTGGGAAATGAGAGTTAAATTTGCCCGTCCAGACACCTCCAGCTAGTGTGTCATTGGTTCTCCCTATTCCTGTTCATCTTCCGCAGAAATTGCAAACTGGGCCAAACAGGAGGTTAAAGGCACTGACTCTCCAAGTCGTGAGAGTTTTAGTAAAGCGTCTGGAATGTTGCACCCGAGTACCAGGGGACGAAAACTGACACATATTGGAACACGTCTCCCGATCACACGGTTGATCATACTCTGGGTTCCACATGCATGTTTTAGCTGAAGGAAGAATACCTTAAACCTGGAGAGTTGAGACCCGTGGAATGGGTACCATGCAATATGACTTCAAAGGGTCTTCATTTGCTCACCGAACCTCTCCAATCCTATCACTTCTGCGTTTATGCCCCTGTACACACACTTGATTGTCTTTCAGAGACATAGCAATCCATAGGTTTTAAGATACTTCCTAGTCAGGTACACTCTTAGGCATTTAATATGGGGTGTTGAGTCCATTTCGTTGAGCAAGGAGTAGCTCTTGTCTATTCCATATTTGGCTTAAGGAACTTTATCTGTGCTCATTTCAATCTCTGGTTTTATGCAGCACCCCAACTCACCTTTCCCCTTAAGCAAGCATAAGTTGGGTTTCTAAATTTGAGACCCTGTTCTGTTTTGTAATTCAGTTCCTGTGTAGCCAAGGTTACATTCCGTGTATTAGTGATATCTTATGATGTTTCTTTTCCTGTGTGACTTATTTCAGTTAGAATCATCGTACCTGAATCCACTCATTATGCTGCTACGGGCCTGATGACATAGATTTCCTTGCTGAGTGATACTGCATTGTACGTAAGTACCACAACTTCTTTATCCATTTTTCACTTTCTGCGATATTGAACTTGTACCGTAAACGTGGTTCTTGTAAACACAGCCGTGCCAAACTTTGGGGTGGCTGTGTCTTTTTGAGTTTAATTTCCCTAAGCTATAGGACCATAAGTGGAAGTGCCCTAGGCTCTGTTGCTTTGTTTTTTAGATGTTTCATGAAACACCATACACTTCTCCCGAGTGGCTGTTGGCAATTGACATCCCGCCCATCAGCATAACAAGGCTCCCAGTTCTCCATGGCCTGTCCTGCCTTTCTGGATTTTACACTTTTTTCAGATGGCCCTTTTGACCGGGGGGAAGTGAGACTTCATTGTAGTGCAGATTTCCTTTGCAAGCTTGCTTGGTTGGCCAAAAAGGGCGTATGCGTTTTTTCCTGAATATATTCAGGAAAAAACGCATACGCCCTTTTTGGCCAAGTGCATCATTGTGGACGTTCTGCCTCTTTTCCTATGCTTTCAATGCAATTCCAGTCTACCTCCTGAAATCGGTTTCCTGCAATTCTGCCCCGCTTTCAAGTCCTCTTGGCAGCCTTACTTCAGTATATTTTTGGACGATAGCTGTCATTTATAACTCTGCAGGTTTGTGAATTACAGTGCCCCTGAGCTCCTTTCTTCAACTCGCTTTCTCGTGAGCTGGTCGCAACACCGCAGGATGGCTTCAGGCCCTAATCTGGTTCCGGCACGGCACGCTGAGCCTTTGGTTAATTCCTCTTCCTGGTGGGAAATGAGAGTTAAATTTGCCCGTCCAGACACTTCCAGCTAGTGTGTCATTGGTTCTCCCTATTCCTGTTCATCTTCCGCAGAAATTGCAAACTGGGCCAAACAGGAGGTTAAAGGCACTGACTCTCCAAGTCGGGAGAGTGTTAGTAAAGCGTCTGGAATGTTGCACCCGAGTACAAGAGGACGAAAACTGACACATATTGGAACACGTCTCCCGATCACACGGTTGATCATACTCTGGGTTCCACATGCATGTTTTAGCTGAAGGAAGAATACCTTAAACCTGGAGAGTTGAGACCCGTGGAATGGGTACCATGCAATATGACTTCAAAGGGTCTTCATTTGCTCACCGAACCTCTCCAATCCTATCACTGCTGCGTTTATGCCCCTGTACACACACTTGATTCTCTTTCAGAGACATAGCAATCCATAGGTTTTAAGATACTTCCTAGTCAGGTACACTCTTAGGCATTTAATATGGGGTGTTGAGTCCATTTCGTTGAGCAAGGAGTAGCTCTTGTCTATTCCATATTTGGCTTAAGGAACTTTATCTGTGCTCATTTCAATCTCTGGTTTTATGCAGCACCCCAACTCACCTTTCCCCTTAAGCAAGCATATGTTGGGTTTCTAAATTTGAGACCCTGTTCTGTTTTGTAATTCAGTTCCTGTGTAGCCAAGGTTACATTCCGTGTATTAGTGATATCTTATGATGTTTCTTTTCCTGTGTGACTTATTTCAGTTAGAATCATCGTACCTGAATCCACTCATTATGCTGCTACGGGCCTGATGACATAGATTTCCTTGCTGAGTGATATTGCATTGTACGTAAGTACCACAACTTCTTTATCCATTTTTCACTTTCTGCGATATTGAACTTGTACCGTAAACGTGGTTCTTGTAAACACAGCCGTGCCAAACTTTGGGGTGGCTGTGTCTTTTTGAGTTTAATTTCCCTAAGCTATAGGACCATAAGTGGAAGTGCCCTAGGCTCTGTTGCTTTGTTTTTTAGATGTTTCAGGAAACACCATACACTTCTCCCGAGTGGCTGTTGGCAATTGACATCCCGCCCATCAGCATAACAAGGCTCCCAGTTCTCCATGGCCTGTCCTGCCTTTCTGGATTTTACACTTTTTTCAGATGGCCCTTTTGACCGGGGGGAAGTGAGACTTCATTGTAGTGCAGATTTCCTTTGCAAGCTTGCTTGGTTGGCCAAAAAGGGCGTATGCGTTTTTTCCTGAATATATTCAGGAAAAAACGCATACGCCCTTTTTGGCCAAGTGCATCATTGTGGACGTTCTGCCTCTTTTCCTATGCTTTCAATGCAATTCCAGTCTACCTCCTGAAATCGGTTTCCTGCAATTCTGCCCCGCTTTCAAGTCCTCTTGGCAGCCTTACTTCAGTATATTTTTGGACGATAGCTGTCATTTATAACTCTGCAGGTTTGTGAATTACAGTGCCCCTGAGCTCCTTTCTTCAACTCGCTTTCTCGTGAGCTGGCCGCAACACTGCAGGATGGCTTCAGGCCCTAATCTGGTTCCGGCACGGCACGCTGAGCCTTTGGTTAATTCCTCTTCCTGGTGGGAAATGAGAGTTAAATTTGCCCGTCCAGACACCTCCAGCTAGTGTGTCATTGGTTCTCCCTATTCCTGTTCATCTTCCGCAGAAATTGCAAACTGGGCCAAACAGGAGGTTAAAGGCACTGACTCTCCAAGTCGTGAGAGTTTTAGTAAAGCGTCTGGAATGTTGCACCCGAGTACCAGGGGACGAAAACTGACACATATTGGAACACGTCTCCCGATCACACGGTTGATCATACTCTGGGTTCCACATGCATGTTTTAGCTGAAGGAAGAATACCTTAAACCTGGAGAGTTGAGACCCGTGGAATGGGTACCATGCAATATGACTTCAAAGGGTCTTCATTTGCTCACCGAACCTCTCCAATCCTATCACTTCTGCGTTTATGCCCCTGTACACACACTTGATTGTCTTTCAGAGACATAGCAATCCATAGGTTTTAAGATACTTCCTAGTCAGGTACACTCTTAGGCATTTAATATGGGGTGTTGAGTCCATTTCGTTGAGCAAGGAGTAGCTCTTGTCTATTCCATATTTGGCTTAAGGAACTTTATCTGTGCTCATTTCAATCTCTGGTTTTATGCAGCACCCCAACTCACCTTTCCCCTTAAGCAAGCATAAGTTGGGTTTCTAAATTTGAGACCCTGTTCTGTTTTGTAATTCAGTTCCTGTGTAGCCAAGGTTACATTCCGTGTATTAGTGATATCTTATGATGTTTCTTTTCCTGTGTGACTTATTTCAGTTAGAATCATCGTACCTGAATCCACTCATTATGCTGCTACGGGCCTGATGACATAGATTTCCTTGCTGAGTGATACTGCATTGTACGTAAGTACCACAACTTCTTTATCCATTTTTCACTTTCTGCGATATTGAACTTGTACCGTAAACGTGGTTCTTGTAAACACAGCCGTGCCAAACTTTGGGGTGGCTGTGTCTTTTTGAGTTTAATTTCCCTAAGCTATAGGACCATAAGTGGAAGTGCCCTAGGCTCTGTTGCTTTGTTTTTTAGATGTTTCATGAAACACCATACACTTCTCCCGAGTGGCTGTTGGCAATTGACATCCCGCCCATCAGCATAACAAGGCTCCCAGTTCTCCATGGCCTGTCCTGCCTTTCTGGATTTTACACTTTTTTCAGATGGCCCTTTTGACCGGGGGGAAGTGAGACTTCATTGTAGTGCAGATTTCCTTTGCAAGCTTGCTTGGTTGGCCAAAAAGGGCGTATGCGTTTTTTCCTGAATATATTCAGGAAAAAACGCATACGCCCTTTTTGGCCAAGTGCATCATTGTGGACGTTCTGCCTCTTTTCCTATGCTTTCAATGCAATTCCAGTCTACCTCCTGAAATCGGTTTCCTGCAATTCTGCCCCGCTTTCAAGTCCTCTTGGCAGCCTTACTTCAGTATATTTTTGGACGATAGCTGTCATTTATAACTCTGCAGGTTTGTGAATTACAGTGCCCCTGAGCTCCTTTCTTCAACTCGCTTTCTCGTGAGCTGGCCGCAACACCGCAGGATGGCTTCAGGCCCTAATCTGGTTCCGGCACGGCACGCTGAGCCTTTGGTTAATTCCTCTTCCTGGTGGGAAATGAGAGTTAAATTTGCCCGTCCAGACACTTCCAGCTAGTGTGTCATTGGTTCTCCCTATTCCTGTTCATCTTCCGCAGAAATTGCAAACTGGGCCAAACAGGAGGTTAAAGGCACTGACTCTCCAAGTCGGGAGAGTGTTAGTAAAGCGTCTGGAATGTTGCACCCGAGTACAAGAGGACGAAAACTGAGACATATTGGAACACGTCTCCCGATCACACGGTTGATCATACTCTGGGTTCCACATGCATGTTTTAGCTGAAGGAAGAATACCTTAAACCTGGAGAGTTGAGACCCGTGGAATGGGTACCATGCAATATGACTTCAAAGGGTCTTCATTTGCTCACCGAACCTCTCCAATCCTATCACTGCTGCGTTTATGCCCCTGTACACACACTTGATTCTCTTTCAGAGACATAGCAATCCATAGGTTTTAAGATACTTCCTAGTCAGGTACACTCTTAGGCATTTAATATGGGGTGTTGAGTCCATTTCGTTGAGCAAGGAGTAGCTCTTGTCTATTCCATATTTGGCTTAAGGAACTTTATCTGTGCTCATTTCAATCTCTGGTTTTATGCAGCACCCCAACTCACCTTTCCCCTTAAGCAAGCATAAGTTGGGTTTCTAAATTTGAGACCCTGTTCTGTTTTGTAATTCAGTTCCTGTGTAGCCAAGGTTACATTCCGTGTATTAGTGATATCTTATGATGTTTCTTTTCCTGTGTGACTTATTTCAGTTAGAATCATCGTACCTGAATCCACTCATTATGCTGCTACGGGCCTGATGACATAGATTTCCTTGCTGAGTGATACTGCATTGTACGTAAGTACCACAACTTCTTTATCCATTTTTCACTTTCTGCGATATTGAACTTGTACCGTAAACGTGGTTCTTGTAAACACAGCCGTGCCAAACTTTGGGGTGGCTGTGTCTTTTTGAGTTTAATTTCCCTAAGCTATAGGACCATAAGTGGAAGTGCCCTAGGCTCTGTTGCTTTGTTTTTTAGATGTTTCAGGAAACACCATACACTTCTCCCGAGTGGCTGTTGGCAATTGACATCCCGCCCATCAGCATAACAAGGCTCCCAGTTCTCCATGGCCTGTCCTGCCTTTCTGGATTTTACACTTTTTTCAGATGGCCCTTTTGACCGGGGGGAAGTGAGACTTCATTGTAGTGCAGATTTCCTTTGCAAGCTTGCTTGGTTGGCCAAAAAGGGCGTATGCGTTTTTTCCTGAATATATTCAGGAAAAAACGCATACGCCCTTTGTGGCCAAGTGCATCATTGTGGACGTTCTGCCTCTTTTCCTATGCTTTCAATGCAATTCCAGTCTACCTCCTGAAATCGGTTTCCTGCAATTCTGCCCCGCTTTCAAGTCCTCTTGGCAGCCTTACTTCAGTATATTTTTGGACGATAGCTGTCATTTATAACTCTGCAGGTTTGTGAATTACAGTGCCCCTGAGCTCCTTTCTTCAACTCGCTTTCTCGTGAGCTGGCCGCAACACCGCAGGATGGCTTCAGGCCCTAATCTGGTTCCGGCACGGCACGCTGAGCCTTTGGTTAATTCCTCTTCCTGGTGGGAAATGAGAGTTAAATTTGCCCGTCCAGACACCTCCAGCTAGTGTGTCATTGGTTCTCCCTATTCCTGTTCATCTTCCGCAGAAATTGCAAACTGGGCCAAACAGGAGGTTAAAGGCACTGACTCTCCAAGTCGGGAGAGTGTTAGTAAAGCGTCTGGAATGTTGCACCCGAGTACCAGAGGACGAAAACTGACACATATTGGAACACGTCTCCCGATCACACGGTTGATCATACTCTGGGTTCCACATGCATGTTTTAGCTGAAGGAAGAATACCTTAAACCTGGAGAGTTGAGACCCGTGGAATGGGTACCATGCAATATGACTTCAAAGGGTCTTCATTTGCTCACCGAACCTCTCCAATCCTATCACTGCTGCGTTTATGCCCCTGTACACACACTTGATTCTCTTTCAGAGACATAGCAATCCATAGGTTTTAAGATACTTCCTAGTCAGGTACACTCTTAGGCATTTAATATGGGGTGTTGAGTCCATTTCGTTGAGCAAGGAGTAGCTCTTGTCTATTCCATATTTGGCTTAAGGAAGTTTATCTGTGCTCATTTCAATCTCTGGTTTTATGCAGCACCCCAACTCACCTTTCCCCTTAAGCAAGCATAAGTTGGGTTTCTAAATTTGAGACCCTGTTCTGTTTTGTAATTCAGTTCCTGTGTAGCCAAGGTTACATTCCGTGTATTAGTGATATCTTATGAGGTTTCTTTTCCTGTGTGACTTATTTCAGTTAGAATCATCGTACCTGAATCCACTCATTATGCTGCTACGGGCCTGATGACATAGATTTCATTGCTGAGTGATACTGCATTGTACGTAAGTACCACAACTTCTTTATCCATTTTTCACTTTCTGCGATATTGAACTTGTACCGTAAACCAGGTTCTTGTAAACAGAGCCGTCCCAACCTTTGGGGTGGCTGTGTCTTTTTGATTTTAATTTCCCTAAGCTATAGGACCATAAGTGGATGTGCCCTAGGCTCTGTTGCTTTGTTTTTTAGATGTTTCAGGAAACACCATACACTTCTCCCGAGTGGCTGTTGGCAATTTACATCCCGCCCATCAGCATAACAAGGCTCCCAGTTCTCCATGGCCTGTCCTGCCTTTCTGGATTTTACACTTTTTTCAGATGGCCCTTTTGACCGGGGGGAAGTGAGACTTCATTGTAGTGCAGATTTCCTTTGCAAGCTTGCTTGGTTGGCCAAAAAGGGCGTATGCGTTTTTTCCTGAATATATTCAGGAAAAAACGCATACGCCCTTTGTGGCCAAGTGCATCATTGTGGACGTTCTGCCTCTTTTCCTATGCTTTCAATGCAATTCCAGTCTACCTCCTGAAATCGGTTTCCTGCAATTCTGCCCCGCTTTCAAGTCCTCTTGGCAGCCTTACTTCAGTATATTTTTGGACGATAGCTGTCATTTATAACTCTGCAGGTTTGTGAATTACAGTGCCCCTGAGCTCCTTTCTTCAACTCGCTTTCTCGTGAGCTGGCCGCAACACCGCTGGATGGCTTCAGGCCCTAATCTGGTTCCGGCACGGCACGCTGAGCCTTTGGTTAATTCCTCTTCCTGGTGGGAAATGAGAGTTAAATTTGCCCGTCCAGACACCTCCAGCTAGTCTGTCATTGGTTCTCCCTATTCCTGTTCATCTTCCGCAGAAATTGCAAACTGGGCCAAACAGGAGGTTAAAGGCACTGACTCTCCAAGTCGGGAGAGTGTTAGTAAAGCGTCTGGAATGTTGCACCCGAGTACCAGGGGACGAAAACTGAGACATATTGGAACACGTCTCCCGATCACACGGTTGATCATACTCTGGGTTCCACATGCATGTTTTAGCTGAAGGAAGAATACCTTAAACCTGGAGAGTTGAGACCCGTGGAATGGGTACCATGCAATATGACTTCAAAGGGTCTTCATTTGCTCACCGAACCTCTCCAATCCTATCACTGCTGCGTTTATGCCCCTGTACACACACTTGATTCTCTTTCAGAGACATAGCAATCCATAGGTTTTAAGATACTTCCTAGTCAGGTACACTCTTAGGCATTTAATATGGGGTGTTGAGTCCATTTCGTGGAGCAAGGAGTAGCTCTTGTCTATTCCATATTTGGCTTAAGGAACTTTATCTGTGCTCATTTCAATCTCTGGTTTTATGCAGCACCCCAACTCACCTTTCCCCTTAAGCAAGCATAAGTTGGGTTTCTAAATTTGAGACCCTGTTCTGTTGTGTAATTCAGTTCCTGTGTAGCCAAGTTTACATTCCGTGTATTAGTGATATCTTATGATGTTTCTTTTTCTGTGTGACTTATTTCAGTTAGAATCATCGTACCTGAATCCACTCATTATGCTGCTACGGGCCTGATGACATGGATTTCATTGCTGAGTGATACTGCATTGTACGTAAGTACCACAACTTCTTTATCCATTTTTCACTTTCTGCGATATTGAACTTGTACCGTAAACCAGGTTCTTGTAAACAGAGCCGTCCCAACCTTTGGGGTGGCTGTTTCTTTTTGATTTTAATTTCCCTAAGCTATAGGACCATAAGTGGAAGTGCCCTAGGCTCTGTTGCTTTGTTTTTTAGATGTTTCAGGAAACACCATACACTTCTCCCGAGTGGCTGTTGGCAATTTACATCCCGCCCATCAGCATAACAAGGCTCCCAGTTCTCCATGGCCTGTCCTTCCTTTCTGGATTTTACACTTGTTTCAGATGGCCCTTTTGACCGTGGGGAAGTGAGACTTCATTGTAGTGCAGATTTCCTTTGCAAGCTTGCTTGGTTGGCCAAAAAGGGCGTATGCGTTTTTTCCTGAATATATTCAGGAAAAAACGCATACGCCCTTTGTGGCCAAGTGCATCATTGTGGACGTTCTGCCTCTTTTCCTATGCTTTCAATGCAATTCCAGTCTACCTCCTGAAATCGGTTTCCTGCAATTCTGCCCCGCTTTCAAGTCCTCTTGGCAGCCTTACTTCAGTATATTTTTGGACGATAGCTGTCATTTATAACTCTGCAGGTTTGTGAATTACAGTGCCCCTGAGCTCCTTTCTTCAACTCGCTTTCTCGTGAGCTGGCCGCAACACTGCAGGATGGCTTCAGGCCCTAATCTGGTTCCGGCACGGCACGCTGAGCCTTTGGTTAATTCCTCTTCCTGGTGGGAAATGAGAGTTAAATTTGCCCGTCCAGACACCTCCAGCTAGTCTGTCATTGGTTCTCCCTATTCCTGTTCATCTTCCGCAGAAATTGCAACCTGGGCCAAACAGGAGGTTAAAGGCACTGACTCTCCAAGTCGGGAGAGTGTTAGTAAAGCGTCTGGAATGTTGCACCCGAGTACCAGGGGACGAAAACTGAGACATATTGGAACACGTCTCCCGATCACACGGTTGATCATACTCTGGGTTCCACATGCATGTTTTAGCTGAAGGAAGAATACCTTAAACCTGGAGAGTTGAGACCCGTGGAATGGGTACCATGCAATATGACTTCAAAGGGTCTTCATTTGCTCACCGAACCTCTCCAATCCTATCACTGCTGCGTTTATGCCCCTGTACACACACTTGATTCTCTTTCAGAGACATAGCAATCCATAGGTTTTAAGATACTTCCTAGTCAGGTACACTCTTAGGCATTTAATATGGGGTGTTGAGTCCATTGCGTTGAGCAAGGAGTAGCTCTTGTCTATTCCATATTTGGCTTAAGGAACTTTATCTGTGCTCATTTCAATCTCTGGTTTTATGCAGCACCCCAACTCACCTTTCCCCTTAAGCAAGCATAAGTTGGTTTTCTAAATTTGAGACCTTGTTCTGTTTTGTAATTGAGTTCCTGTGTAGCCAAGGTTACATTCCGTGTATTAGTGATATCTTATGATGTTTCTTTTTCTGTGTGACTTATTTCAGTTAGAATCATCGTACCTGAATCCACTCATTATGCTGCTACGGGCCTGATGACATAGATTTCCTTGCTGAGTGATATTGCATTGTACGTAAGTACCACAACTTCTTTATCCATTTTTCACTTTCTGCGATATTGAACTTGTACCGTAAACGTGGTTCTTGTAAACACAGCCGTGCCAAACTTTGGGGTGGCTGTATCTTTTGATTTTAATTTCCCTAAGCTATAGGACCATAAGTGGAAGTGCCCTAGGCTCTGTTGCTTTGTTTTTTAGATGTTTCAGGAAACACCATACACTTCTCCCGAGTGGCTGTTGGCAATTGACATCCCGCCCATCAGCATAACAAGGCTCCCAGTTCTCCATGGCCTGTCCTGCCTTTCTGGATTTTACACTTTTTTCAGATGGCCCTTTTGACCGGGGGGAAGTGAGACTTCATTGTAGTGCAGATTTCCTTTGCAAGCTTGCTTGGTTGGCCAAAAAGGGCGTATGCGTTTTTTCCTGAATATATTCAGGAAAAAACGCATACGCCCTTTTTGGCCAAGTGCATCATTGTGGACGTTCTGCCTCTTTTCCTATGCTTTCAATGCAATTCCAGTCTACCTCCTGAAATCGGTTTCCTGCAATTCTGCCCCGCTTTCAAGTCCTCTTGGCAGCCTTACTTCAGTATATTTTTGGACGATAGCTGTCATTTATAACTCTGCAGGTTTGTGAATTACAGTGCCCCTGAGCTCCTTTCTTCAACTCGCTTTCTCGTGAGCTGGCCGCAACACTGCAGGATGGCTTCAGGCCCTAATCTGGTTCCGGCACGGCACGCTGAGCCTTTGGTTAATTCCTCTTCCTGGTGGGAAATGAGAGTTAAATTTGCCCGTCCAGACACCTCCAGCTAGTGTGTCATTGGTTCTCCCTATTCCTGTTCATCTTCCGCAGAAATTGCAAACTGGGCCAAACAGGAGGTTAAAGGCACTGACTCTCCAAGTCGTGAGAGTTTTAGTAAAGCGTCTGGAATGTTGCACCCGAGTACCAGGGGACGAAAACTGACACATATTGGAACACGTCTCCCGATCACACGGTTGATCATACTCTGGGTTCCACATGCATGTTTTAGCTGAAGGAAGAATACCTTAAACCTGGAGAGTTGAGACCCGTGGAATGGGTACCATGCAATATGACTTCAAAGGGTCTTCATTTGCTCACCGAACCTCTCCAATCCTATCACTTCTGCGTTTATGCCCCTGTACACACACTTGATTGTCTTTCAGAGACATAGCAATCCATAGGTTTTAAGATACTTCCTAGTCAGGTACACTCTTAGGCATTTAATATGGGGTGTTGAGTCCATTTCGTTGAGCAAGGAGTAGCTCTTGTCTATTCCATATTTGGCTTAAGGAACTTTATCTGTGCTCATTTCAATCTCTGGTTTTATGCAGCACCCCAACTCACCTTTCCCCTTAAGCAAGCATAAGTTGGGTTTCTAAATTTGAGACCCTGTTCTGTTTTGTAATTCAGTTCCTGTGTAGCCAAGGTTACATTCCGTGTATTAGTGATATCTTATGATGTTTCTTTTCCTGTGTGACTTATTTCAGTTAGAATCATCGTACCTGAATCCACTCATTATGCTGCTACGGGCCTGATGACATAGATTTCCTTGCTGAGTGATACTGCATTGTACGTAAGTACCACAACTTCTTTATCCATTTTTCACTTTCTGCGATATTGAACTTGTACCGTAAACGTGGTTCTTGTAAACACAGCCGTGCCAAACTTTGGGGTGGCTGTGTCTTTTTGAGTTTAATTTCCCTAAGCTATAGGACCATAAGTGGAAGTGCCCTAGGCTCTGTTGCTTTGTTTTTTAGATGTTTCATGAAACACCATACACTTCTCCCGAGTGGCTGTTGGCAATTGACATCCCGCCCATCAGCATAACAAGGCTCCCAGTTCTCCATGGCCTGTCCTGCCTTTCTGGATTTTACACTTTTTTCAGATGGCCCTTTTGACCGGGGGGAAGTGAGACTTCATTGTAGTGCAGATTTCCTTTGCAAGCTTGCTTGGTTGGCCAAAAAGGGCGTATGCGTTTTTTCCTGAATATATTCAGGAAAAAACGCATACGCCCTTTTTGGCCAAGTGCATCATTGTGGACGTTCTGCCTCTTTTCCTATGCTTTCAATGCAATTCCAGTCTACCTCCTGAAATCGGTTTCCTGCAATTCTGCCCCGCTTTCAAGTCCTCTTGGCAGCCTTACTTCAGTATATTTTTGGACGATAGCTGTCATTTATAACTCTGCAGGTTTGTGAATTACAGTGCCCCTGAGCTCCTTTCTTCAACTCGCTTTCTCGTGAGCTGGTCGCAACACCGCAGGATGGCTTCAGGCCCTAATCTGGTTCCGGCACGGCACGCTGAGCCTTTGGTTAATTCCTCTTCCTGGTGGGAAATGAGAGTTAAATTTGCCCGTCCAGACACTTCCAGCTAGTGTGTCATTGGTTCTCCCTATTCCTGTTCATCTTCCGCAGAAATTGCAAACTGGGCCAAACAGGAGGTTAAAGGCACTGACTCTCCAAGTCGGGAGAGTGTTAGTAAAGCGTCTGGAATGTTGCACCCGAGTACAAGAGGACGAAAACTGACACATATTGGAACACGTCTCCCGATCACACGGTTGATCATACTCTGGGTTCCACATGCATGTTTTAGCTGAAGGAAGAATACCTTAAACCTGGAGAGTTGAGACCCGTGGAATGGGTACCATGCAATATGACTTCAAAGGGTCTTCATTTGCTCACCGAACCTCTCCAATCCTATCACTGCTGCGTTTATGCCCCTGTACACACACTTGATTCTCTTTCAGAGACATAGCAATCCATAGGTTTTAAGATACTTCCTAGTCAGGTACACTCTTAGGCATTTAATATGGGGTGTTGAGTCAATTTCGTTGAGCAAGGAGTAGCTCTTGTCTATTCCATATTTGGCTTAAGGAACTTTATCTGTGCTCATTTCAATCTCTGGTTTTATGCAGCACCCCAACTCACCTTTCCCCTTAAGCAAGCATATGTTGGGTTTCTAAATTTGAGACCCTGTTCTGTTTTGTAATTCAGTTCCTGTGTAGCCAAGGTTACATTCCGTGTATTAGTGATATCTTATGATGTTTCTTTTCCTGTGTGACTTATTTCAGTTAGAATCATCGTACCTGAATCCACTCATTATGCTGCTACGGGCCTGATGACATAGATTTCCTTGCTGAGTGATATTGCATTGTACGTAAGTACCACAACTTCTTTATCCATTTTTCACTTTCTGCGATATTGAACTTGTACCGTAAACGTGGTTCTTGTAAACACAGCCGTGCCAAACTTTGGGGTGGCTGTGTCTTTTTGAGTTTAATTTCCCTAAGCTATAGGACCATAAGTGGAAGTGCCCTAGGCTCTGTTGCTTTGTTTTTTAGATGTTTCAGGAAACACCATACACTTCTCCCGAGTGGCTGTTGGCAATTGACATCCCGCCCATCAGCATAACAAGGCTCCCAGTTCTCCATGGCCTGTCCTGCCTTTCTGGATTTTACACTTTTTTCAGATGGCCCTTTTGACCGGGGGGAAGTGAGACTTCATTGTAGTGCAGATTTCCTTTGCAAGCTTGCTTGGTTGGCCAAAAAGGGCGTATGCGTTTTTTCCTGAATATATTCAGGAAAAAACGCATACGCCCTTTTTGGCCAAGTGCATCATTGTGGACGTTCTGCCTCTTTTCCTATGCTTTCAATGCAATTCCAGTCTACCTCCTGAAATCGGTTTCCTGCAATTCTGCCCCGCTTTCAAGTCCTCTTGGCAGCCTTACTTCAGTATATTTTTGGACGATAGCTGTCATTTATAACTCTGCAGGTTTGTGAATTACAGTGCCCCTGAGCTCCTTTCTTCAACTCGCTTTCTCGTGAGCTGGCCGCAACACCGCAGGATGGCTTCAGGCCCTAATCTGGTTCCGGCACGGCACGCTGAGCCTTTGGTTAATTCCTCTTCCTGGTGGGAAATGAGAGTTAAATTTGCCCGTCCAGACACCTCCAGCTAGTGTGTCATTGGTTCTCCCTATTCCTGTTCATCTTCCGCAGAAATTGCAACCTGGGCCAAACAGGAGGTTAAAGGCACTGACTCTCCAAGTCGGGAGAGTGTTAGTAAAGCGTCTGGAATGTTGCACCCGAGTACCAGGGGACGAAAACTGAGACATATTGGAACACGTCTCCCGATCACACGGTTGATCATACTCTGGGTTCCACATGCATGTTTTAGCTGAAGGAAGAATACCTTAAACCTGGAGAGTTGAGACCCGTGGAATGGGTACCATGCAATATGACTTCAAAGGGTCTTCATTTGCTCACCGAACCTCTCCAATCCTATCACTGCTGCGTTTATGCCCCTGTACACACACTTGATTCTCTTTCAGAGACATAGCAATCCATAGGTTTTAAGATACTTCCTAGTCAGGTACACTCTTAGGCATTTAATATGGGGTGTTGAGTCCATTGCGTTGAGCAAGGAGTAGCTCTTGTCTATTCCATATTTGGCTTAAGGAACTTTATCTGTGCTCATTTCAATCTCTGGTTTTATGCAGCACCCCAACTCACCTTTCCCCTTAAGCAAGCATAAGTTGGTTTTCTAAATTTGAGACCTTGTTCTGTTTTGTAATTGAGTTCCTGTGTAGCCAAGGTTACATTCCGTGTATTAGTGATATCTTATGATGTTTCTTTTTCTGTGTGACTTATTTCAGTTAGAATCATCGTACCTGAATCCACTCATTATGCTGCTACGGGCCTGATGACATAGATTTCATTGCTGAGTGATATTGCATTGTACGTAAGTACCACAACTTCTTTATCCATTTTTCACTTTCTGCGATATTGAACTTGTACCGTAAACCAGGTTCTTGTAAACAGAGCCGTCCCAACCTTTGGGGTGGCTGTGTCTTTTTGATTTTAATTTCCCTAAGCTATAGGACCATAAGTGGAAGTGCCCTAGGCTCTGTTGCTTTGTTTTTTAGATGTTTCAGGAAACACCATACACTTCTCCCGAGTGGCTGTTGGCAATTTACATCCCGCCCATCAGCATAACAAGGCTCCCAGTTCTCCATGGCCTGTCCTGCCTTTCTGGATTTTACACTTGTTTCAGATGGCCCTTTTGACCGGGGGGAAGTGAGACTTCATTGTAGTGCAGATTTCCTTTGCAAGCTTGCTTGGTTGGCCAAAAAGGGCGTATGCGTTTTTTCCTGAATATATTCAGGAAAAAACGCATACGCCCTTTGTGGCCAAGTGCATCATTGTGGACGTTCTGCCTCTTTTCCTATGCTTTCAATGCAATTCCAGTCTACCTCCTGAAATCGGTTTCCTGCAATTCTGCCCCGCTTTCAAGTCCTCTTGGCAGCCTTACTTCAGTATATTTTTGGACGATAGCTGTCATTTATAACTCTGCAGGTTTGTGAATTACAGTGCCCCTGAGCTCCTTTCTTCAACTCGCTTTCTCGTGAGCTGGCCGCAACACCGCAGGATGGCTTCAGGCCCTAATCTGGTTCCGGCACGGCACGCTGAGCCTTTGGTTAATTCCTCTTCCTGGTGGGAAATGAGAGTTAAATTTGCCCGTCCAGACACCTCCAGCTAGTCTGTCATTGGTTCTCCCTATTCCTGTTCATCTTCCGCAGAAATTGCAACCTGGGCCAAACAGGAGGTTAAAGGCACTGACTCTCCAAGTCGGGAGAGTGTTAGTAAAGCGTCTGGAATGTTGCACCCGAGTACCAGGGGACGAAAACTGAGACATATTGGAACACGTCTCCCGATCACACGGTTGATCATACTCTGGGTTCCACATGCATGTTTTAGCTGAAGGAAGAATACCTTAAACCTGGAGAGTTGAGACCCGTGGAATGGGTACCATGCAATATGACTTCAAAGGGTCTTCATTTGCTCACCGAACCTCTCCAATCCTATCACTGCTGCGTTTATGCCCCTGTACACACACTTGATTCTCTTTCAGAGACATAGCAATCCATAGGTTTTAAGATACTTCCTAGTCAGGTACACTCTTAGGCATTTAATATGGGGTGTTGAGTCCATTTCGTTGAGCAAGGAGTAGCTCTTGTCTATTCCATATTTGGCTTAAGGAACTTTATCTGTGCTCATTTCAATCTCTGGTTTTATGCAGCACCCCAACTCACCTTTCCCCTTAAGCAAGCATAAGTTGGTTTTCTAAATTTGAGACCTTGTTCTGTTTTGTAATTGAGTTCCTGTGTAGCCAAGGTTACATTCCGTGTATTAGTGATATCTTATGATGTTTCTTTTTCTGTGTGACTTATTTCAGTTAGAATCATCGTACCTGAATCCACTCATTATGCTGCTACGGGCCTGATGACATAGATTTCCTTGCTGAGTGATATTGCATTGTACGTAAGTACCACAACTTCTTTATCCATTTTTCACTTTCTGCGATATTGAACTTGTACCGTAAACCAGGTTCTTGTAAACAGAGCCGTCCCAACCTTTGGGGTGGCTGTGTCTTTAGATTTTAATTTCCCTAAGCTATAGGACCATAAGTGGAAGTGCCCTAGGCTCTGTTGCTTTGTTTTTTAGATGTTTCAGGAAACACCATACACTTCTCCCGAGTGGCTGTTGGCAATTTACATCCCGCCCATCAGCATAACAAGGCTCCCAGTTCTCCATGGCCTGTCCTGCCTTTCTGGATTTTACACTTTTTTCAGATGGCCCTTTTGACCGGGGGGAAGTGAGACTTCATTGTAGTGCAGATTTCCTTTGCAAGCTTGCTTGGTTGGCCAAAAAGGGCGTATGCGTTTTTTCCTGAATATATTCAGGAAAAAACGCATACGCCCTTTGTGGCCAAGTGCATCATTGTGGACGTTCTGCCTCTTTTCCTATGCTTTCAATGCAATTCCAGTCTACCTCCTGAAATCGGTTTCCTGCAATTCTGCCCCGCTTTCAAGTCCTCTTGGCAGCCTTACTTCAGTATATTTTTGGACGATAGCTGTCATTTATAACTCTGCAGGTTTGTGAATTACAGTGCCCCTGAGCTCCTTTCTTCAACTCGCTTTCTCGTGAGCTGGCCGCAACACCGCAGGATGGCTTCAGGCCCTAATCTGGTTCCGGCACGGCACGCTGAGCCTTTGGTTAATTCCTCTTCCTGGTGGGAAATGAGAGTTAAATTTGCCCGTCCAGACACCTCCAGCTAGTCTGTCATTGGTTCTCCCTATTCCTGTTCATCTTCCGCAGAAATTGCAAACTGGGCCAAACAGGAGGTTAAAGGCACTGACTCTCCAAGTCGGGAGAGTGTTAGTAAAGCGTCTGGAATGTTGCACCCGAGTACCAGGGGACGAAAACTGACACATATTGGAACACGTCTCCCGATCACACGGTTGATCATACTCTGGGTTCCACATGCATGTTTTAGCTGAAGGAAGAATACCTTAAACCTGGAGAGTTGAGACCCGTGGAATGGGTACCATGCAATATGACTTCAAAGGGTCTTCATTTGCTCACCGAACCTCTCCAATCCTATCACTGCTGCGTTTATGCCCCTGTACACACACTTGATTCTCTTTCAGAGACATAGCAATCCATAGGTTTTAAGATACTTCCTAGTCAGGTACACTCTTAGGCATTTAATATGGGGTGTTGAGTCCATTTCGTTGAGCAAGGAGTAGCTCTTGTCTATTCCATATTTGGCTTAAGGAACTTTATCTGTGCTCATTTCAATCTCTGGTTTTATGCAGCACCCCAACTCACCTTTCCCCTTAAGCAAGCATAAGTTGGTTTTCTAAATTTGAGACCTTGTTCTGTTTTGTAATTGAGTTCCTGTGTAGCCAAGGTTACATTCCGTGTATTAGTGATATCTTATGATGTTTCTTTTTCTGTGTGACTTATTTCAGTTAGAATCATCGTACCTGAATCCACTCATTATGCTGCTACGGGCCTGATGACATAGATTTCCTTGCTGAGTGATATTGCATTGTACGTAAGTACCACAACTTCTTTATCCATTTTTCACTTTCTGCGATATTGAACTTGTACCGTAAACCAGGTTCTTGTAAACAGAGCCGTCCCAACCTTTGGGGTGGCTGTGTCTTTTTGATTTTAATTTCCCTAAGCTATAGGACCATAAGTGGAAGTGCCCTAGGCTCTGTTGCTTTGTTTTTTAGATGTTTCAGGAAACACCATACACTTCTCCCGAGTGGCTGTTGGCAATTTACATCCCGCCCATCAGCATAACAAGGCTCCCAGTTCTCCATGGCCTGTCCTGCCTTTCTGGATTTTACACTTGTTTCAGATGGCCCTTTTGACCGGGGGGAAGTGAGACTTCATTGTAGTGCAGATTTCCTTTGCAAGCTTGCTTGGTTGGCCAAAAAGGGCGTATGCGTTTTTTCCTGAATATATTCAGGAAAAAACGCATACGCCCTTTGTGGCCAAGTGCATCATTGTGGACGTTCTGCCTCTTTTCCTATGCTTTCAATGCAATTCCAGTCTACCTCCTGAAATCGGTTTCCTGCAATTCTGCCCCGCTTTCAAGTCCTCTTGGCAGCCTTACTTCAGTATATTTTTGGACGATAGCTGTCATTTATAACTCTGCAGGTTTGTGAATTACAGTGCCCCTGAGCTCCTTTCTTCAACTCGCTTTCTCGTGAGCTGGCCGCAACACCGCAGGATGGCTTCAGGCCCTAATCTGGTTCCGGCACGGCACGCTGAGCCTTTGGTTAATTCCTCTTCCTGGTGGGAAATGAGAGTTAAATTTGCCCGTCCAGACACCTCCAGCTAGTGTGTCATTGGTTCTCCCTATTCCTGTTCATCTTCCGCAGAAATTGCAACCTGGGCCAAACAGGAGGTTAAAGGCACTGACTCTCCAAGTCGGGAGAGTGTTAGTAAAGCGTCTGGAATGTTGCACCCGAGTACCAGGGGACGAAAACTGACACATATTGGAACACGTCTCCCGATCACACGGTTGATCATACTCTGGGTTCCACATGCATGTTTTAGCTGAAGGAAGAATACCTTAAACCTGGAGAGTTGAGACCCGTGGAATGGGTACCATGCAATATGACTTCAAAGGGTCTTCATTTGCTCACCGAACCTCTCCAATCCTATCACTGCTGCGTTTATGCCCCTGTACACACACTTGATTCTCTTTCAGAGACATAGCAATCCATAGGTTTTAAGATACTTCCTAGTCAGGTACACTCTTAGGCATTTAATATGGGGTGTTGAGTCCATTTCGTTGAGCAAGGAGTAGCTCTTGTCTATTCCATATTTGGCTTAAGGAACTTTATCTGTGCTCATTTCAATCTCTGGTTTTATGCAGCACCCCAACTCACCTTTCCCCTTAAGCAAGCATAAGTTGGGTTTCTAAATTTGAGACCCTGTTCTGTTTTGTAATTTAGTTCCTGTGTAGCCAAGGTTACATTCCGTGTATTAGTGATATCTTATGATGTTTCTTTTCCTGTGTGACTTATTTCAGTTAGAATCATCGTACCTGAATCCACTCATTATGCTGCTACGGGCCTGATGACATAGATTTCATTGCTGAGTGATACTGCATTGTACGTAAGTACCACAACTTCTTTATCCATTTTTCACTTTCTGCGATATTGAACTTGTACCGTAAACCAGGTTCTTGTAAACAGAGCCGTCCCAACCTTTGGGGTGGCTGTGTCTTTTGATTTTAATTTCCC